>NC_079196.1:225408899-225515378 GCF_029499605.1 Hyla sarda
TACCGCACCTCTCCCCCTCTCCCCTCCGGTACCGCACCTCTCCCCCTCTCCCCTCCGGTACCGCACCTCTCCCCCTCTCCCCTCCGGTACCGCACCTCTCCCCCTCTCCCCTCCGGTACCGCACCTCTCCCCCTCTCCCCTCCGGTACCGCACCTCTCCCCCTCTCCCCTCCGGTACCGCACCTCTCCCCCTCTCCTCCGGTACCGCACCTCTCCCCCTCTCCCCTCCGGTACCGCACCTCTCCCCCCTCTCCCCTCCGGTACCGCACCTCTCCCCCTCTCCCCTCCGGTACCGCACCTCTCCCCCCCCCCGGTACCGCACCTCTCCCCCTCCGGTACCGCACCTCTCCCCCCCCCCCCGGTACCGCACCTCTCACCTCCTGTCTGTTCTCCCGTAGAATGGTTCTCAGTGCTCGGGCTCAGAACGTCATGTACCAACTTGTGTGGGCGGGGCTTCCTCTTAAAGGGCCACACACCGCACAGAGCCCCATCATGTGAAGGTCACCGGGGGTTATAGAGCTGCAGACGTGATGAGGGGCCGGGAGAGCGGAGGGGAGGGGCGGTCTGGCTTAGACTTGTAGTCCCCCTAAGAACACATTATAATAATCACCAGAATACATGTGCGGGGGAGACACGGAACATGTGACACATACATGTAGTGATGA
Organism: Hyla sarda; assembly: GCF_029499605.1. NCBI lineage: Eukaryota > Metazoa > Chordata > Amphibia > Anura > Hylidae > Hyla > Hyla sarda. The sequence continues at coordinate 225,409,564 of NC_079196.1, forward strand.
CGTCATGCAGACGTGACGCCGATCACAGCACCAGCGATTACGTCACTGACAGTTATCCCTGCCCGGCATCCCCTCCCCCAGACTTCCGGTACATCACAGACTGCAGAGCATCTCATAGAGACCATTACTGTATGACTAATATAGTGTTACTGCAGAGCATCTCATATAGTGTTACTGCAGAGCATCTCATATAGAGTATTACTGCAGAGCATCTCATATAGAGTATTACTGCAGAGCATCTCATACAGTATTACTGCAGAGCATCTCATACAGTATTACTGCAGAGCATCTCATATAGTGTTACTGCAGAGCATCTCATATAGTGTTACTGCAGAGCATCTCATATAGAGTATTACTGCAGAGCATCTCATACAGTATTACTGCAGAGCATCTCATATAGTGTTACTGCAGAGCATCTCATATAGTGTTACTGCAGAGCATCTCATAGAGACCATTACTTTATGACTAATATAGTGTTACTGCAGAGCATCTCATATAATGTTACTGCAGAGCATCTCATATAGTGTTACTGCAGAGCATCTCATATAGAGTATTACTGCAGAGCATCTCATATAGAGTGTTACTGCAGAGCATCTCATATAGAGTATTACTGCAGAGCATCTCATATAGAGTGTTACTGCAGAGCATCTCATATAGAGTATTACTGCAGAGCATCTCATATAGTGTTACTGCAGAGCATCTCATTTACAGTGTTACTGCAGAGCATCTCATATAGTGTTACTGCAGAGCATCTCATATAGAGTATTACTGCAGAGCATCTCATATAGAGTATTACTGCAGAGCATCTCATACAGTATTACTGCAGACCATCTCATATAGTGTTACTGCAGAGAATCTCATATACAGTGTTACTGCAGAGCATCTCGTATAGTGTTACTGCAGAGCATCTCATATACAGTGTTACTGCAGAGCATCTCATATAGAGTATTACTGCAGAGCATCTCATATAGTGTTACTGCAGAGCATCTCATATACAGTGTTACTGCAGAGCATCTCATATAGTGTTACTGTAGAGCATCTCATAAAGGGTATTACTGCAGAGCATCTCATATACAGTGTTACTGCAGAGCATCTCATATAGAGTATTACTGCAGAGCATCTCATATAGTATTACTGCAGAGCATCTCATATAGTGTTACTGCAGAGCATCTCATATACAGTGTTACTGCAGAGCATCTCATATAGAGTATTACTGCAGAGCATCTCATATACAGTGTTACTGCAGAGCATCTCATATAGTGTTACTGCAGAGCATCTCATATAGAGTATTACTGCAGAACATCTCATATAGTGTATTACTGCAGAGCATCTCATATAGTGTTACTGCAGAGCATCTCATACAGTGTTACTGCAGAGCATCTCATATAGTGTTACTGCAGAGCATCTCATATAGAGTATTACTGCAGAGCATCTCATATAGAGTGTTACTGCAGAGCATCTCATATAGAGTATTACTGCAGAGCATCTCATATAGAGTGTTACTGCAGAGCATCTCATATAGAGTATTACTGCAGAGCATCTCATATAGAGTATTACTGCAGAGCATCTCATATAGTGTTACTGCAGAGCATCTCATTTACAGTGTTACTGCAGAGCATCTCATATAGTGTTACTGCAGAGCATCTCATATAGAGTATTACTGCAGAGCATCTCATATAGAGTATTACTGCAGAGCACCTCATATAGAATTACTGCAGAGCATCTCATATAGTGTTACTGCAGAGCATCTCATATACAGTGTTACTGCAGAGCATCTCGTATAGTGTTACTGCAGAGCATCTCATATACAGTGTTACTGCAGAGCATCTCATATAGAGTATTACTGCAGAGCATCTCATATAGTATTACTGCAGAGCATCTCATATAGTGTTACTGCAGAGCATCTCATATACAGTGTTACTGCAGAGCATCTCATATAGTGTTACTGTAGAGCATCTCATAAAGGGTATTACTGCAGAGCATCTCATAAACAGTATTACTGCAGAGCATCTCATATAGAGTATTACTGCAGAGCATCTCATATAGAGTATTACTGCAGAGCATCTCATACAGTATTACTGCAGAGCATCTCATATACAGTGTTACTGCAGAGCATCTCATTTACAGTGTTACTGCAGAGCATCTCATATAGAGTATTACTGCAGAGCATCTCATATAGAGTATTACTGCAGAGCACCTCATATAGAATTACTGCAGAGCATCTCATATAGTGTTACTGCAGAGCATCTCATATACAGTGTTACTGCAGAGCATCTCATACAGTATTACTGCAGAGCATCTCATATAGAGTATTACTGCAGAGCATCTCATATACAGTGTTACTGCAGAGCATCTCATTTACAATGTTACTGCAGAGCATCTCATATAGTGTTACTGCAGAGCATCTCATATAGAGTATTACTGCAGAGCATCTCATATAGAGTATTACTGCAGAGCACCTCATATAGAATTACTGCAGAGCATCTCATATACAGTGTTACTGCAGAGCATCTCGTATAGTGTTACTGCAGAGCATCTCATATACAGTGTTACTGCAGAGCATCTCATATAGAGTATTACTGCAGAGCATCTCATATAGTATTACTGCAGAGCATCTCATATAGTGTTACTGCAGAGCATCTCATATACAGTGTTACTGCAGAGCATCTCATATAGTGTTACTGTAGAGCATCTCATAATGGGTATTACTGCAGAGCATCTCATAAAGAGTATTACTGCAGAGCATCTCATATAGAGTGTTACTGCAGAGCATCTCATATAGAGTATTACTGCAGAGCATCTCATACAGTATTACTGCAGAGCATCTCATATAGAGTATTACTGCAGAGCATCTCATATACAGTGTTACTGCAGAGCATCTCATATAGTGTTACTGCAGAGCATCTCATATAGAGTATTACTGCAGAACATCTCATATAGTGTATTACTGCAGAGCATCTCATATAGTGTTACTGCAGAGCATCTCATATAGAGTGTTACTGCAGAGCATCTCATATAGTGTATTACTGCAGAGCATCTCATATAGTGTTACTGCAGAGCATCTCATATACAGTGTTACTGCAGAGCATCTCATATAGAGTATTACTGCAGAGCATCTCATATAGAGTATTACTGCAGAGCATCTCATATAGAGTATTACTGCAGAGCATCTCATACAGTATTACTGCAGAGCATCTCATATAGAGTATTACTGCAGAGCATCTCATATACAGTGTTACTGCAGAGCATCTCATATAGTGTTACTGCAGAGCATCTCATATAGAGTATTACTGCAGAACATCTCATATAGTGTATTACTGCAGAGCATCTCATATAGTGTACTGCAGAGCATCTCATATAGAGTGTTACTGCAGAGCATCTCATATAGTGTATTACTGCAGAGCATCTCATATAGTGTTACTGCAGAGCATCTCATATAGAGTGTTACTGCAGAGCATCTCATAGAGACCATTACTGTATGACTAATATACAGTGTTACTGCAGAGCATCTCAAATAGTGTTACTGCAGAGCATCTCATATAGAGTGTTACTGCAGAGCATCTCATATAGTGTTACTGCAGAGCATCTCATATAGAGTATTACTGCAGAGCATCTCATATAGTGTTACTGCAGAGCATCTCATATACAGTGTTACTGCAGAGCATCTCATATAGAGTATTACTGCAGAGCATCTCATAGAGACCATTACTGTATGACTAATATACAATGTTACTGCAGAGCATCTCATATAGTGTATTACTGTAGAGCATCTCATATAGTGTTACTGCAGAGCATCTCATATAGAGTGTTACTGCAGAGCATCTCATAGAGACCGTTACTGTATGACTAATATACAGTGTTACTGCAGAGCATCTCATATAGTGTTACTGCAGAGCATCTCATATAGTGTTACTGCAGAGCATCTCATATACAGTGTTACTGCAGAGCATCTCATATAGAGTATTACTGCAGAGCATCTCATATAGAGTATTACTGCAGAGCATCTCATATAGTGTTACTGCAGAGCATCTCATATAGTGTTACTGCAGAGCATCTCATATAGTGTTACTGCAGAACATCTCATATAGAGTATTACTGCAGAGCATCTCATATAGTGTTACTGCAGAACATCTCATATAGAGTATTACTGCAGAGCATCTCATAGAGTAATACTGCAGATCATCTCATATACAGTGTTACTGCAGAGCATCTCATATAGACTATTACTGAGATGCTCTGCAGTAACACTGTATATGAGATGCTCTGCAGTAGCACTGTATACGAAATGATCTGCAGTAACACTGTATGAGATGCTCTGCAGTAATACTCTATATGAGATGCTCTGCAGTAATACTCTATATGAGACGCTCTGCAGTAACACTATATGAGATGCTCTGCAGTAACACTGTATATGAAATGATCTGCATTAATCATATAGTGTTACTGCAGAGCATCTCATATAGTGTTACGGCAGAGCATCTCAAATAGTGTTACTGCAGAGCATCTCATATAGAGTATGACTGCAGAGCATTTCATATATAGTGTTACTGAAGAGCATCTCATAGACTATAATACTGCAGAGCATCTCATAGAGGATATAATTCTGCAGATCATCTCAGAGGATATAATACTGCAGAGCATCTCATAGGGGATATAATACTGCAGAACATCTCATAGGGGATATACTACTGCAGAGCATCTCATAGGGGATATAATACTGCAGAGCATCTCATAGGGGATATAATACTGCAGAACATCTCATAGAGCATATAATACTGCAGAGCATCTAATTGAACTACAATACTAAACTATTACTAATCAACTCATATAGACTGGTACTGCAGAGCATCTCATAGAGTGTTACTGCAGAGCATCTCATAAACTATAATACTGCAGAGCATCTTATAGAGGATAAAATATTGCAGAGCAGCTCATAAACTATAATACTGCAGAGCATCTCATACAGGATAAAATATTGCAGAGCATCTCATAAACTATAGTACTGCAGAGCATCTCATAGAGTGTTACTGCAGAGCATCTCATAAACTATAATACTGCAGAGCATCTTATAGAGGATAAAATATTGCAGAGCATCTCAAAAACTATAGTACTGCAGAGCATCCCATAGAGTATAAAATATTGCAGAGCATCTCATATAGAGTGTTACTGCAGAGCATCTCATAAACTATAGTACTGCAGAGCATCCCATAGAGTATAAAATATTGCAGAGCATCTTATATAGAGTGTTACTGCAGAGCATCTCATAAACTATAATACTGCAGAGCATCTCATAGAGGATAAAATATTGCAGAGCATCTCATATAGAGTGTTACTGCAGAGCATCTCATATAGACTCCTATGGACTGCACAACTGCAGAGCATCTCATAGACCTAGATAGCAGTGCATTTTATATACTGCAGAACATCTCACGAGGCAGTAACTGCAGCCTAAGTCTATGTTACTGCAGAGCATCTCATAGACTGTATCACTGCAGAGCATCTCATAGACTGTATCACTGCAGAGCATCTCATAGAAGACTATTTTTGCAGAGCATCTCATAGAGACTGTAGTACTGCAGAGCATCTCATTTCTGTAATGCAGAGAATCTCATAAACATAATATGTCAGTGCAGAGCATCTCAGGTTGTTCTTGTGCAGAGCATCCATTGCTGTATGAATATGATCCCTATGGCGACAGGAAGTGCCATTTACTTACAGAAAAGGGCTAAAATAAATAAATAACTAAAATAGTAAGAAAAATATATGTATATTGTAAAAACAAAATTAAAAATTGTAGCTGCGTTGGCCGGGAATCGAACCCGGGTCAACTGCTTGGAAGGCAGCTATGCTCACCACTATACCACCAACGCCTGCATGTGCAGCAGATTGGAAATTCAGTCTTTAGAGAGGATTACCGGAAATCACTGATCCCATATCTACTGAGGGAGTAACTTGTGGTTCCCCTAGTTGTTGCAAAACTACAACTCCCATCATGCCCTGACAGCCTTGGGCTGTCGGGGCATGATGGGAGTTGTAGTTTTGCGCTAACTGCAGGTCCATAGGCTGGGGATTACTGCTTTAAAAAAGGTCAATAGGGACACAACAGAGATATAGGTTGGAGTTAGAGTCGCCCTTTAATCTCAGACCTGGAGGCGTCTCGGAATGTGCAGTAAAGGTGAAGAGCGGGAGGGGGCGACACTGGGAGGTCACAGGGGGGGGTCAGGGTCTGAGCAGGTGTTAGGTGACAGAATCTGAGCTTCTATCTCCAGGGCCCAGAAATAGCCGCAACCTTTACAGAGCGCGACAGCTGACAGCGGGGTCATCGGGGTCATCGTGTGCCCCCCCAGGGTATGGCTGCCAGTGGGCGACACAAGGCTGGCGGGGGATACTTTGTATCAATGTGGGGGGGTCCTAGAGGGGGACAGTGAAGAGATGAGTGGGGGTCCTATGGAGGTCTATGAGCGGTGGTCCTATGGAGGTCTATGAGCGGGGGTCCTATGGAGGTCTATGAGCGGGGGTCCTATGGGGGTCTATGAGCGGGGGTCCTATGGAGGTCTATGAGCGGGGGTCCTATGGAGGTCTATGAGCGGGGGTCCTATGGAGGTCTATGAGCGGGGGTCCTATGGGGGTCTATGAGCGGGGGTCCTATGGAGGTCTATGAGCGGGGGTCCTATGGAGGTCTATGAGCGGGGGTCCTATGGAGGTCTATGAGCGGGGGTCCTATGGAGGTCTATGAGCGGGGGTCCTATGGAGTGGGGGTCCTATGGAGGTCTATGAGCGGGGGTCCTATGGAGGGTCTATGAGTGGGGGTCCTATGGAGGTCTATGAGAGGGGGTCCTATGGGAGGTCTATGAGCGGGGGTCCTATGGAGGTCTATGAGCGGGGGTCCTATGGGGGTCTATGAGCGGGGGTCCTATGGAGGTCTATGAGCGGGGGTCCTATGGGGGTCTATGAGCGGGGGTCCTATGGAGTGGGGGTCCTATGGAGGTCTATGAGCGGGGGTCCTATGGAGTGGGGGTCCTATGGAGGTCTATGAGCGGGGGTCCTATGGAGGGTCTATGAGTGGGGGTCCTATGGAGGGTCTATGAGAGGGGGTCCTATGGGGAGTCTATGAGTAGGGTCCTATGGAGGGTCTATGAGCGGGGTCCTATGGGAGGTCTATGAGCGGGGGTCCTATGGAGGGTCTATGAGCGGGGTCCTATGGGAGGTCTATGAGCGGGGGTCCTATGGAGGGTCTATGAGTAGGGGTCCTATGGGGGTCTATGAGCAATGGTCCTATGGAGGTCTATGAGCGGGGGTCCTATGGAGGTCTATGAGCGGGGGTCCTATGGAGGTCTATGAGCGGGGGTCCTATGGAGGTCTATGAGCGGGGGTCCTAGGGAGGTCTATGAGCGGGGGTCCTATGGAGGTCTATGAGTGGGGGTCCTATGGGGGTCTATGAGTGGGGGTCCTATGGAGGGTCTATGAGCGGGGGTCCTATGGGGGTCTATGAGCGGGGGTCCTATAGGGGACAGTCCAAAAATGAGCGGGGGTCCTGTGCGTGGGGGGGGGGTTTATGAGCGGGGTCCTATGGAGGTCTATGAGTGGGGGTCCTATGGGGGTCTATGAGCGGGGGTCCTATGGGGGTCTATGAGCGGGGGTCCTATAGGGGGACAGTCCAGAGATGAGCGACTTTCCTGAACACAAATTGTTTTGTAGAGGTAGTAGTAATAGTAATGGTTGGGGGTAGTAGTAGTTGTAGTGATGGCAGTAGTATGTATGATGGTCACACAGGGGATGTGTGGGGGTAGTAGTAGTTGTAGTGATGGCAGTAGTATGGATGATGGTGGTCACACAGGGGATGTGTAGGGGTAGTAGTAGTTGTAGTGATGGCAGTAGTATGGATGATGATGGTCACACAGGGGATGTATAGGGGTAGTAGTAGCTGTAGTGATGGCAGTAGTATGGATGATGATGGTCACACAGGGGATGTGTGGGGGTAGTAGTAGTTGTAGTGATGGCAGTAGTATGTATGATGGTCACACAGGGGATGTGTGGGGGTAGTAGTAGTTGTAGTGATGGCAGTAGTATGGATGATGGTGGTCACACAGGGGATGTGTAGGGGTAGTAGTAGTTGTAGTGATGGCAGTAGTATGGATGATGATGGTCACACAGGGGATGTGAGGGGTAGTAGTAGCTGTAGTGATGGCAGTAGTATGGATGATGATGGTCACACAGGGGATGTGTAGAGGTAGTAGTAGATGTAGTGATGGCAGTAGTATGGATGATGGTGGTCACACAGGGGATGTGTAGGGGTAGTAGTAGTTGTAGTGATGGCAGTAGTATGGATGATGGTGGTCACACAGGGGATGTGTAGGGGTAGTAGTAGTTGTAGTGATGGCAGTAGTATGGATGATGGTGGTCACACAGGGGATGTATAGGGGTAGTAGTAGTTGTAGTGATGGCATTAGTATGGATGATGATGGTCACACAGGGGATGTGTGGGGGTAGTAGTAGCTGTAGTGATGGCAGTAGTATGGATGATGATGGTCACACAGGGGATGTGTAGAGGTAGTAGTAGATGTAGTGATGGCAGTAGTATGGATGATGATGGTCACACAGGGGATGTATAGGGGTAGTAGTAGTTGTAGTGATGGCAGTAGTATGGATGATGATGGTCACACAGGGGATGTGTGGGGGTAGTAGTAGCTGTAATGATGGCAGTAGTATGGATGATGATGGTCACACAGGGGATGTGTGGGGGTAGTAGTAGTTGTAGTGATGGCAGTAGTATGGATGATGGTGGTCACACAGGGGATGTATAGGGGTAGTAGTAGTTGTAGTGATGGCAGTAGTATGGATGATGGTGGTCACACAGGGGATGTGTGGGGGTAGTAGTAGTTGTAGTGATGGCAGTAGTATGGATGATGATGGTCACACAGGGGATGTATAGGGGTAGTAGTAGCTGTAGTGATGGCAGTAGTATGGATGATGATGGTCACACAGGGGATGTGTGGGGGTAGTAGTAGTTGTAGTGATGGCAGTAGTATGGATGATGATGGTCACACGGGATGTGTAGAGGTAGTAGTAGTTGTAGTGATGGCAGTAGTATGGATGATGGTGGTCACACAGGGGATGTGTGGGGGTAGTAGTAGTTGTAGTGATGGCAGTAGTATGTATGATGGTCACACAGGGGATGTGTGGGGGTAGTAGTAGCTGTAGTGATGGCAGTAGTATGTATGATGGTCACACAGGGGATGTGTGGGGGTAGTAGTAGTTGTAGTGATGGCAGTAGTATGGATGATGGTGGTCACACAGGGGATGTGTGGGGGTAGTAGTAGTTGTAGTGATGGCAGTAGTATGTATGATGGTCACACAGGGGATGTGTGGGGGTAGTAGTAGCTGTAGTGATGGCAGTAGTATGGATGATGATGGTCACACAGGGGAAGTGTGGGGGTAGTAGTAGTTGTAGTGATGGCAGTAGTATGGATGATGGTGGTCACACAGGATGTGTAGGGGTAGTAGTAGTTGTAGTGATGGCAGTAGTATGGATGATGATGGTCACACAGGGGATGTATAGGGGTAGTAGTAGCTGTAGTGATGGCAGTAGTATGGATGATGATGGTCACACAGGGGATGTGTGGGGGTAGTAGTAGTTGTAGTGATGGCAGTAGTATGGATGATGGTGGTCACACAGGGGATGTGTAGGGGTAGTAGTAGTTTTAGTGATGGCATTAGTATGGATGATGGTCACACTGGGGATGTGTAGAGGTAGTAGTAGTTGTAGTGATGGCAGTAGTATGGATGATGATGGTCTCACAGGGGATGTGAGGGGGTAGTAATAGCTGTAGTGATGGCAGTAGTATGGATGATGATGGTCACACAGGGGATGTATAGGGGTAGTAGTAGTTGTAGTGATGGCAGTAGTATGGATGATGATGGTCACACAGGGGATGTGTGGGGGTAGTAGTAGTTGTAGTGATGGCAGTAGTATGGATGATGGTGGTCACACAGGGGATGTATAGGGGTAGTAGTAGCTGTAGTGATGGCAGTAGTATGGATGATGATGGTCACACAGGGGATGTATAGGGGTAGTAGTAGTTGTAGTGATGGCAGTAGTATGGATGATGGTGGTCACACAGGGGATGTGTGGGGGTAGTAGTAGTTGTAGTGATGGCAGTAGTATGGATGATGGTGGTCACACAGGGGATGTGTGGGGGTAGTAGTAGTTGTAGTGATGGCAGTAGTATGGATGATGGTGGTCACACAGGGGATGTGTAGGGGTAGTAGTAGTTGTAGTAATGGCAGTAGTATGGATGATGGTGGTCACACAGGGGATGTATAGGGGTAGTAGTAGTTGTAGTGATGGCAGTAGTATGGATGATGGTGGTCACACAGGGGATGTGTAGGGGTAGTAGTAGTTGTAGTGATGGCAGTAGTATGGATGATGATGGTCACACAGGGGATGTGTGGGGGTAGTAGTAGCTGTAGTGATGGCAGTAGTATGGATGATGGTGGTCACACAGGGGATGTATAGGGGTAGTAGTAGTTGTAGTGATGGCAGTAGTATGGATGATGGTAGTCACACAGGGGATGTGTGGGGGTAGTAGTAGTTGTAGTGATGGCAGTAGTATGGATGATGGTGGTCACACAGGGGATGTGAGGGGTAGTAGTAGTTGTAGTGATGGCAGTAGTATGGATGATGATGGTCACACAGGGGATGTGAGGGGGTAGTAGTAGCTGTAGTGATGGCAGTAGTATGGATGATGGTGGTCACACAGGGGATGTGTGGGGGTAGTAGTAGTTGTAGTGATGGCAGTAGTATGGATGATGGTGGTCACACAGGGGATGTGTGGGGGTAGTAGTAGTTGTAGTGATGGCAGTAGTATGGATGATGATGGTCACACAGGGGATGTGTGGGGGTAGTAGTAGCTGTAGTGATGGCAGTAGTATGGATGATGATAGTCACACAGGGGATGTGTAGGGGTAGTAGTAGCTGTAGTGATGGCAGTAGTATGGATGATGATGGTCACACAGGGGATGTGTAGGGGTAGTAGTAGTTGTAGTGATGGCAGTAGTATGGATGATGGTGGTCACACAGGGGATGTGTGGGGGTAGTAGTAGCTGTAGTGATGGCAGTAGTATGGATGATGATGGTCACACAGGGGAAGTGTGGGGGTAGTAGTAGTTGTGGTGATGGCAGTAGTATGGATGATGGTGGTCACACAGGGGATGTGTGGGGGTAGTAGTAGCTGTAGTGATGGCAGTAGTATGGATGATGATGGTCACACAGGGGATGTGTGGGGGTAGTAGTAGTTGTAGTGATGGCAGTAGTATGGATGATGGTGGTCACACAGGGGATGTGTGGGGGTAGTAGTAGCTGTAGTGATGGCAGTAGTATGGATGATGATGGTCACACAGGGGAAGTGTGGGGGTAGTAGTAGTTGTGGTGATGGCAGTAGTATGGATGATGGTGGTCACACAGGGGATGTGTGGGGGTAGTAGTAGCTGTAGTGATGGCAGTAGTATGGATGATGATGGTCACACAGGGGATGTGTGGGGGTAGTAGTAGTTGTAGTGATGGCAGTAGTATGGATGATGGTGGTCACACAGGGGATGTGTGGGGGTAGTAGTAGTTGTAGTGATGGCAGTAGTATGGATGATGATGGTCACACAGGGGATGTGTGGGGGTAATAGTAGCTGTAGTGATGGCAGTAGTATGGATGATGATGGTCACACAGGGGATGTATAGGGGTAGTAGTAGTTGCCGCCATTTTCAGACATTTATCCAAATAATCATCCCAAAAAGTTTCAGATTTTGTCCCAGCTGGAACCATTGGAAAATTCTGAACAAATCTGATTTGTGATGAACCGTTCACCCCTCTCCGGCACAGGCCATGAAGGTTCTGAATGGCCCAGGGATTTATGGGGGTCCCAGGGACCGTCTGGTCAGGGACCACCGCCTGTGACATCCCGGGTTGTGGGGGTGACTGCTCGTGTTATGTAAGACAAGGACGTGTGGAGTCACCACAATGGGAGGCGCCAAGGTCACCCGACATGTCCCAGGGACCGGAGGAATCCCACTTTAATCTCCCCCTATCTCCGCCATACATACAGGAGGTGCTACGTGCTGGGGGTGTGGACGCCCTGCGGGGAAGGAGACAATAAGAGCGTTCCGGACACGTTCCCTACCTCTCTGCTATGGGATTAAAGGCAGAATGAGGAATTTATAGGCGGGGGGCACCAACATAGTAGCGGGGGGCTCGTAATGCCCCCTGACATGGTAGGACAAACAATGGAGGATTCCTGGTGCTACTGCTGCTTTGTCTCCCTCCTGAGCCGATGGGGAATTACGGTAAAGCTGTAATTACGGTAACCAGGCGCTGGTGTCCATGTGACGGCTCTCACGTACTACACGCGCTCGCATAGCAGAGAGGAGGGACAGGAAGAGGCACATGGGGGGCACAGGGGGGAAGGTGGGCGACCACAGACTGGTTATACCAGGCCCCCGCTTATCTACCCCGGGCGTGCGCCCAACCAGATATAACCGGGCAGTGTAAACACATGGCATACAAATGGGCACACAAAAGCCAACATCGCGCCCAGTGGCAGCTGACGCAGCATTTTTTGCAATGTTATTAACCCTTAAGCACCAAATAGATGGTTTAAGGGGATTACGCAGTTAGGGGAACACAAAAGCAGCCGCCATCTGTACCAGCCGGTCCGCCGCGGGCAACTGGGTGTCATATGTAGTGTCTGGATCCACAGCAGATAGGTGGCGCCTCATACATTCTCTATGTCAGTGTTTCCCAACCAGGGAGCCTCCAGCTGTTGCAAAACTACAACTCCCAGCATGCCCGGACAGCCTTCGGCTGTCCGGGCATGCTGGGAGCTGTAGTTTTGCAACAGCTGGAGGCACCCTGATTGGAAAATATTTTATTTTTTTTTTTTTTTTCCCCTGTGGTGTAGATTGTAGAGTGAGAAGCAGGAACCACATTCACCTGCACTGGAGGCGGATTTGATGTGGATTTCAGCACAGAAACTGCGACAAAGTCCACGTCAAATCCTGAAGGTGTGAACTGAACCCGAGGAGACGGTAATGGCGGAGAAAGATTGTAGAGGAAATGACTGCGATAATGGAGAAATAGAGAAATGACGAAAAGAGGAAGAAAGCGTGAAGAACGTGTGAGGAAAGATACAGAAGAGATAGATAGATATGAGATAGATAGATATGAGAGATATGAGATAGATATATAGATAGATAGATATGAGATAGATAGATAGATAGATATGAGATAGATAGATAGGTAGATAGATATGAGATAGATAGATAGATAGATATGAGATAGATAGATAGATAGATATGAGATAGATAGATAGATAGATATGAGATAGATAGATATGAGATAGATAGATAGATAGATATGAGATAGATAGATATGAGATAGATAGATAGATAGATATGAGATAGATAGATATGAGATAGATAGATAGATATGAGATAGATAGATATGAGATAGATAGATATGAGATAGATATGAGATAGATAGATATGAGATAGATAGATAGATATGAGATAGATATGAGATAGATAGATAGATATGAGATAGATAGATAGATATGAGATAGATAGATAGATAGATATGAGATAGATAGATATGAGATAGATAGATATGAGATAGATAGATATGAGATAGATAGATATGAGATAGATAGATAGATAGATAGATATGAGATAGATATGAGATAGATAGATAGATATGAGATAGATAGATATGAGATAGATAGATAGATATGAGATAGATATGAGATAGATATGAGATAGATAGATAGATATGAGATAGATATGAGATAGATAGATAGATATGAGATAGATAGATAGATAGATAGATATGAGATAGATAGATATGAGATAGATAGATATGAGATTGATAGATATGAGATAGATAGATATGAGATACATAGATATAAGATAGATAGATATGAGATAGATATGAGATAGATAGATAGATATGAGATAGATATGAGATAGATAGATAGATAGATAGATAGATATGAGATAGATAGATAGATAGATAGATATGAGATAGATAGATATGAGATAGATAGATATGAGATAGATAGATATGAGATAGATAGATAGATATGAGATAGATAGATAGATATGAGATAGATAGATAGATAGATAGATAGATATGAGATAGATAGATATGAGATAGATAAATATGAGATAGATAGATATGAGATAGATATGAGATAGATAGATAGATAGATATGAGATAGACAGATATGATAGATATGAGATAGATAGATATGAGATAGACAGATATGATAGATATGAGATAGATAGATATGAGATAGATATGATAGATATGAGATAGATAGATAGATATGATAGATATGAGATAGATAGATATGAGATAGATAGATAGATATGATAGATATGAGATAGATAGATAGATATGAGATAGATAGATATGAGATAGATAGATAGATATGAGATAGATAGATATGAGATAGATAGATAGATAGATATGAGATAGATAGATATGAGATAGATAAATAGATATGAGATAAATAGATATGAGATAGATAAATAGATAGATAAATAGATAGGTTTGTAAAGTTCTGCAGAATTTGTTGTCGCTTTAAAAAATAAACCATCATAGGGGGAGATTTTATCAAAATCTGTGCAGAGGAAGAGCGGTGCAGTTGCCCATAGCAACCAATCAAATCGCTTCTTACATTTTTTAAAGAGGGCCTGTGAAAAATGAAAGAAACTATCTGATTGGGATGCTACGGGCAACTGGGCACTTAGTGACCCTGGGCCCCTCACATCTCATCCCCGGTGACCCCGGGGCCCCTCACATCTCATCCCCGGTGACCCTGGGCCCCCTCACATCTCATCCCCGGTGACCCTGGGCCCCCTCACATCTCATCCCCGGTGAACCGGGCCCCCTCACATCTCATCCCCGGTGACCCGGGGCCCCCTCACATCTCATCCCTGGTGACCCCCTGGGCCCCTCACATCTCATCCCTGGTGACCCTGGGCCCCCTCACATCTCATCCCTGGTGACCCCTGGGCCCCATCACATCTCATCCCTGGTGACCCTGGGCCCCTCACATCTCATCCCGGTGACCCGGGCCCCCTCACATCTCATCCCTGGTGACCCTGGGCCCCCTCACATCTCATCCCTGGTGACCCTGGGGCCCCCTCACATCTCATCCCTGGTGACCCTGGGCCCCCTCACATCTCATCCCCGGTGACCCGGGCCCCTCACATCTCATCCCCTGGTGACCCTGGGGCCCCCTCACATCTCATCCCTGGTGACCCTGGGCCCCCTCACATCTCATCCCCGGTGACCCGGGCCCCCTCAACATCTCATCCCTGGTGACCCCTGGGCCCCCTCACATCTCATCCCCTGGTGACCCTGGGCCCCTCACATCTCATCCCTGGTGACCCTGGGCCCCTCACATCTCATCCCTGGTGACCCTGGGCCCCTCACATCTCATCCCTGGTGGACCCCAGGGGCCCCTCACATCTCATCCCTGGTGACCCGGGCCCCTCACATCTCATCCCTGGTGACCCCGGGCCCCTCACATCTCATCCCTGGTGACCATGGGCCCCTCACATCTCATCCCTGGTGACCCCCGGGCCCCTCACATCTCATCCCCGGTGACCCCGGGCCCCTCACATCTCATCCCCGGTGACCCCCGGGCCCCTCACATCTCATCCCTGGTGACCCCGGGCCCCTCACATCTCATCACACAGAACAGGATTACAGAAACCCAACCCAGCCTGGCACCATCCCCGCTTATCTACCCCGGGCGTGCACCCAAAGAGATACAAACACATGCATACAAATGGCCATACAAAAAGCCAACATCGCGCCCAGCAGCACCTGACGCAGCACCTGACGCAGCACTTATTGTGGCGTTATTAACCCTTTAAGCACCTGTTTCGTTCTGCAAACAGTGGATTCAGGGGATAACAACTGGGAGATGTAGTTTTGCAACAGCTGGAGGCACACTGGTTGGGAAACCCTACTCTATTCTGTGGGGTAGATTCACCTGCACTGGAGGCGGATTTGATGTGGATTTCAGCACAGAAAACTGCGACAAAGTTCCACGTCAAATCCTGAAGGTGTGAACTGAACCCGAGGAGACGGTAATGGCGGAGAAAGATTGTAGAGGAAATGGACCTGCGATAATGGAGAAATAGAGAAATGACGAAAAGAGGAAGAAAGCGTGAAGAACGTGTGAGGAAAGATACAGAAGAGATAGATAGATATGAGAGATATGAGATAGATAGATATGAGATAGATAGATAGATATGAGAGATAGATAGATATGAGATAGACAGATAGATATGAGATAGATAGATATGAGATTGATATGAGATAGATAGATAGATAGATATGAGATAGATAGATATGAGATAGATAGATAGATAGATATGAGATAGATAGATATGAGATAGATAGATAGATATGAGATAGATAGATATGAGATAGATAGATAGATATGAGATTGATAGATATGAGATAGACAGATATGAGATAGATAGATATGAGATAGATAGATATGAGATAGACAGATAGATATGAGATAGATAGATAGATATGAGATAGATAGATAGATATGAGATAGATAGATAGATATGAGATTGATATGAGATAGATAGATATGAGATTGATATGAGATAGATATGAGATAGATAGATAGATATGAGATAGATAGATAGATATGAGATTGATATGAGATAGATAGATAGATATGAGATTGATTTGAGATAGATAGATATGAGATAGATAGATAGATATGAGATAGATAGATATGAGATTGATATGAGATAGATAGATAGATATGAGATAGAGAGATAGATGAGATAGATATAGATATAATAGATAGATAAGAGATAGATAGATATGAGATAGATATAATAGATAGATATGAAATAGATAGATAGATATGAGATAGATAGATATGAGATAGATAGATAGATATGAGATAGATAGATAGATATGAGATAGATAGATCTAAGAGAGAGAGAGAGATAGATATGAGATAGAAAGATAGATATGAAATAGATAGATATGAGATAGATAGATATGAGATAGATAGATATGAGATAGATATAATAGATAGATATGAGATAAATATAGATATAATAGATAGATATGAGATAGATACGAGATAGATAGATACGAGATAGATAGATAGATATGAGATAAATATAGATATAATAGATAGATATGAGATAGATACGAGATAGATAGATATGAGATAGATACGAGATAGATAGATATGAGATAGATATATATATAATAGATAGATATGAGATAGATAGATACGAGATAGATAGATATAATAGATAGATACGAGATAGATAGATATGAGATAGATAGATAGATAGATATTGTGCTCTAGAATTGTATGGTGCTTCAGACGGGCATAACTATAGTGGGTGCAGAGGTAGTAGTCGCACCAGGGCCCTGGTGCTTAACCCTTTAAGGACAAAGCCTATTTTCACCTTAAAGGGATAGTCCAGAGTTGTATTGAGGGGGCGTGTCGGCCGCCGCTTTGTGTGGTGGTCAACACGCCCCCTTCCCGTGGGCTGCTGGGGCCCCGTACAGGAGATCGCGGGGGGGGCCCAGCGGTGCCCCCCCCCCCCCCCCCCGATCTGAATCTTATCCCCTATTCTTAGGATAGGGGATACGTTTTTCACCACTGGACTACCCCTTTAAGAGCATTTTTTGCACATCTGACCACTGTCACTTTAAGCATTAAAAACTCTGATGCTTTAACTTATGTATTTGATTCCAAGATTGTTTATTCATGACATATTCTACTTTACATAGTGGTACATTTTTGTCAATACTTGCATCCTTTCTTGGTGAAAAATTCCCAAATTTCATAAAAAATTTGAAACTTTTGCATTTTTCTAACTTTGAAGCTCTCTGCTTGTAAGCAAAATGGATATTCCAAATAAATTATACATTGATTCACATATACAATATGTCTCCTTTATGTTTCCATCATAAAGTTGAGATGTTTTTACCTTTGGAGACATCAGAGGCTTCAAAGTTCAGCAGCAATTTTCAAATTTTTCCCGAAATTTTCAAAATCGAAATTTTTCAGTTTTGAAGTGGATTTAGAAGGGCCTTCATGTTAGAAATGCCCCATAAATGACCCCATTATAAAATCTGCACCCCCAAAGTATTCAAAATGACATTCAGAAAGTTTGTTAACCCTTTAGGTGTTTCACAGGAATAGCAGCAAAGTGAAGGAGAAAATTCAAAATCTTCATTTTTTACACTCGCATGTTCTTGTAGACCCAGTTTTTGAATTTTTACAAGGGGTAATAGAAGAAAAATCCTCTCAAAATATGTAACCCAATTTCTCTCGAGTAAGGAAATACCTCATATTTAGATGTAAAGTGTTCTGTGGGTGCAGTAGAGGGCTCAGAAGGGAAGGAGCGACAAGGGGATTTTGGAGAGTGAATTTTGCTGAAATGGTTTTTGGGGGGCATGTCACATTTAGGAAGCCCCTATGGTGCCAGAACAGCAAAAAAAAAAAAATAAATAACACATGGCATACTATTTTGGGAACTGCACCCCTCAAGGCACGTAACAAGGCATACAGTGAGCCTTAATACCCCACAGGTGTTTAATGACTTTTCTTTACATTTGGATGTGTAAATGAAAATGATTTTTTTTCACTAAAATGCAGTTTCCCCCCCCCCACAAATTTACAATTTTTACAAAGGGTAATGGGAGAAAATGCCCCCCAAAATTTGTAACCCCATCTCTTCTGAGTATGGAAATACCCCATGTGTGAATGTCAAGTGCTTTGCTGGCGAACTACAACGCTCAGAAGAGAAGGAGCCACATTTGGCTTTTGGAGAGAGAATTTGTTTGGAATGGTAGTCAGGGGCCATATGCGTTTACAAAGCCCCCCGTGGTGCCAGGACAGTGGACCCCCCACATGTGACCTCTTGGAAACGACACCCCTCAAAGAATTTAATAAGGGGTGCAGTGAGCATTTACACCCCACTGGCGTTTGACAGATCTTTGGAAAAGTGGGCTGTGTAAATAAAAAAAATCTATTTTTCATTTTCACGGATCACTTTTCCAAAAATCTGTCAGACACCTGTGGGGTGTAAATACTCACTGTACCCCTTATTACATTCCGTGAGGGGTTTTATTTCCAAAATGGGGTCACATGTGGGGGGCTCCATTGTTCTGGCACTATGGGGGCTTTGTAAACACAAGTGGCCTTCAATTCCGGACAAATTTTCTCTCCAAAAGCCCAATGGGGCTCCTTCTCTTCTGAGCATTGTAGTTCGCCCGCAGAGCACTTTACATCCTCATATGGGGTATGTTCTTACTCAGAAGAAATGGGGTCACAGATTTTGGAGGGCTTTTTTTTCCTATTTTCCCTTGTGAAAATGAAAAATTTAGGGTAACACCATTTTAGTTAAAACCATGGCACATCTGCCCCCCCAAAAGACCAATATTATAAACAGCAAGTTACGCCTCTGGCTGCAGAATTTATTGGCGCTTTAAAAATAAATACTATTGTTATTATTTTATCATCACCTATGACCCCTGGGCCCCTCACATCTAATCCCTGGAGACCCTGGGCCCCTCACATCTCATTCCGCATGACTCTGGGCCTCTCAATCCTTATTCCCAGTGATCCAGGGCCCCTCACATTTCACCCCTATTGACCCCTGACCCCTCATATCTCATCCCCACTGACCCCCGGGCCCCTCACATCTTACCTGGTGCTCTGGAGAAGCAGACGGGTTAGTCAGTGACTCGGCTCTGAGTGACCGGCCCTCTGTGCACCATCCCCTTTTTATAGGCCCGCTTGTCCCTGGCTGGGACAAATGTCTCGCTGACCTTCAGGGACAACCCCGACTGACCTTTTCCCACCCGTGTAAATATAGCCTGGCCTGTCCTCGGGATGTGTAACCGGAGAGTTGGTGACATTCAGAGGGACACGGTGGGCATACTCCTCAAGGTGAAGACGCTCTTATGCCTTCAGATCTTTGTATCTTTAACCTCTTGGTTGCCACATGATACACAACCTATCGCCAACGCTGCCATCTGCACCCTGACTGCTCACACGCCCAACGGCTGTCCGGGCATACTGGGAGTTTTTAGTTTGGCAACAGCTGGAGGCATCCTTGTTGGGAAACACTGGTATAAATTGTGGTGGAAAAAAATTTATGGGTGAAATGCATTTCCCTTTAGTTATTAACGCCGTGCGCCAAAAGTGATATTTTTCTTTTTACTTTTTTTTTTTACAGATAGTCATCGCACCTTCTTGCGTTGTACAGGGGGGTATTGCTGTATACATTGCTTAGTGCAGGGGGGTATTGCTGTATACATTGCCTAGTGCAGGGGGGTATTGCTGTATACATTGCTTAGTGCAGGGGGGTATTGCTGTATACATTGCTTAGTGCAGGGGGGTATTGCTGTAATACATTGCTTAGTGCAGGGGGGCATTGCTGTATACATTGCTTAGTGCAGGGGGGTACTGCTGTATACATTGCCTAGTGCAGGGGGGGTATTGCTGTATACATTGCCTAGTGCAGGGGGGCACTGCTGTATACATTGCCTAGTGCAGGGGGGCACTGCTGTATACATTGCCTAGTGCAGGGGGCACTGCTGTATACATTGCCTAGTGCAGGGGGCACTGCTGTATACATTGCCTAGTGCAGGGGGGCACTGCTGTATACATTGCCTAGTGCAGGGGGGTACTGCTGTATACAGTGCCTAGTGCAGGGGGGGTATTGCTGTATACATTGCCTAGTGCAGGGGGGGGGCACTGCTGTATACATTGCCTAGTGCAGGGGGGCACTGCTGTATACATTGCCTAGTGCAGGGGGGGCACTGCTGTATACATTGCCTAGTGCAGGGGGGTACTGCTGTATACATTGCCTAGTGCAGGGGGTATTGCTGTATACATTGCCTAGTGCAGGGGGGTATTGCTGTATACATTGCCTAGTGCAGGGGGGCACTGCTGTATACATTGCCTAGTGCAGGGGGGCACTGCTGTATACATTGCCTAGTGCAGGGGGGCACTGCTATATACATTGCCTAGTGCAGGGGGGTATTTGTTGTATACATTGCAGGGTAATTTGCTGGTTTTGTGAGTGGGGTATTGCTGATACATTGCTTAGTGCAGGGGGGTATTGCTGTATACATTGCTTAGTGCAGGGGGTATTGCTGTATACATTGCCTAGTGCAGGGGGGGCACTGCTGTATACATTGCTTAGTGCAGGGGGGCACTGCTGTATACATTGCCTAGTGCAAGGGGCACTGCTGTATACATTGCCTAGTGCAGGGGGGCACTGCTGTATGCATTGCCTAGTGCAGGGGGGCACTGCTGTATACATTGCCTAGTGCAGGGGGTATTGCTGTATACATTGCCTAGTGCAGGGGGGGCACTGCTGTATACATTGCCTAGTGCAGGGGGGGGGCACTGCTGTATACATTGCCTAGTGCAGGGGGGGGGGCACTGCTGTATACATTGCCTAGTGCAGGGGGGGGGGGCACTGCTGTATACATTGCCTAGTGCAGGGGGGTACTGCTGTATACATTGCCTAGTGCAGGGGGGTATTGCTGTATACATTGCCTAGTGCAGGGGGGTATTGCTGTATACATTGCCTAGTGCAGGGGGGCACTGCTGTATACATTGCCTAGTGCAGGGGGGTATTGCTGTATACATTGCCTAGTGCAGGGGGGGCACTGCTGTATACATTGCCTAGTGCAGGGGGGCACTGCTGTATACATTGCCTAGTGCAGGGGGGCACTGCTGTATACATTGCCTAGTGCAGGGGGGCACTGCTGTATACATTGCCTAGTGCAGGGGGGGGCACTGCTGTATACATTGCCTAGTGCAGGGGGGTACTGCTGTATGCATTGCCTAGTGCAGGGGGGTATTGCTGTATACATTGCCTAGTGCAGGGGGGTATTGCTGTATACATTGCCTAGTGCAGGGGGGTATTGCTGTATACATTGCCTAGTGCAGGGGGGTACTGCTGTATACATTGCCCAGTGCAGGGGGGTACTGCTGTATACATTGCCCAGTGCAGGGGGGTACTGCTGTATACATTGCCTAGTGCAGGGGGGTACTGCTGTATACATTGCCTAGTGCAGGGGGGTATTGCTGTATACATTGCCTAGTGCAGGGGGTATTGCTGTATACATTGCCTAGTTCAGGGGGGGGGGTTTGCTGTATACATTGCCTAGTTCAGGGGGGGGCACTGCTGTATACATTGCCTAGTGCAGGGGGGGAAATGCTGTATACATTGTCTAGTGCCGGGGGGGCACTGCTGTATACATTGCCTAGTGCAGGGGGGCACTGCTGTATACATTGCCTAGTGCAGGGGGGCACTGCTGTATACATTGCCTAGTGCAGGGGGGCACTGCTGTATACATTGCCTAGTGCAGGGGGGGCACTGCTGTATACATTGCCTAGTGCAGGGGGGCACTGCTGTATACATTGCCTAGTGCAGGGGGGCACTGCTGTATACATTGCCTAGTGCAGGGGGGCACTGCTGTATACATTGCCTAGTGCAGGGGGGCACTGCTGTATACATTGCCTAGTGCAGGGGGGCGCTGCTGTATACATTGCCTAGTGCAGGGGGGCACTGCTGTATACATTGCCTAGTGCAGGGGGGTATTGCTGTATACATTGCCTAGTTCAGGGGGGCACTGGTGTATACATTGCTTAGTGCAGGGGGGTATTGATGTATACATTGCCTAGTATGGGGGGGGCCTAGTGCAGGGGGGGGAGGCATTGCTGTATACATTGCATAGTGCAGGGGGGGGCATTGCTGTATACATTGCCTAGTATGGGGGGGGGGCATTGCTGTATACATTGCCTAGTGCAGGGGGGGGGCATTGTTGTATACATTGCCTAGTGCAGGGGGGCACTGCTGTATACATTGCCTAGTATGGGGGGGGCTGCTGTATACATTGCCTAGTGCAGGGGGGGGAGGCATTGCTGTATACATTGCCTAGTGCAGGGGGGGTACTGCTGTATACATTGCCTAGTGCAGGGGGGGAGGCATTGCTGTATACATTGCCTAGTGCAGGGGGGGGGGGGTATTGCTGTATACATTGCCTAGTGCAGGGGGGGAGGCATTGCTGTATACATTGCCTAGTGCAGGGGGGGGGGGTATTGCTGTATACATTGCCTAGTGCAGGGGGGGAAATGCTGTATACATTGTCTAGTGCCGGGGGGGCACTGCTGTATACATTGCCTAGTGCAGGGGGGCACTGCTGTATACATTGCCTAGTGCAGGGGGGCACTGCTGTATACATTGCCTAGTGCAGGGGGGCACTGCTGTATACATTGCCTAGTGCAGGGGGGCACTGCTGTATACATTGCCTAGTGCAGGGGGGCACTGCTGTATACATTGCCTAGTGCAGGGGGGTATTGCTGTATACATTGCCTAGTTCAGGGGGGGGGGGGGTATTGCTGTATACATTGCCTAGTTCAGGGGGGTATTGCTGTATACATTGCCTAGTTCAGGGGGGGGGGGTATTGCTGTATACATTGCCTAGTTCAGGGGGGTATTGCTGTATACATTGCCTAGTGCAGGGGGGTATTGCTGTATACATTGCCTAGTTCAGGGGGGCACTGGTGTATACATTGCTTAGTGCAGGGGGGCACTGCTGTATACATTGCCTAGTATGGGGGGCACTGGTGTATACATTGCTTAGTGCAGGGGGGTATTGATGTATACATTGCCTAGTATGGGGGGGGCATTGCTGTATACATTGCCTAGTGCAGGGGGGGGGAGGCATTGCTGTATACATTGCATAGTGCAGGGGGGGGGGGGGCATTGCTGTATACATTGCCTAGTATGGGGGGGGGGCATTGCTGTATACATTGCCTAGTGCAGGGGGGGGGGCATTGTTGTATACATTGCCTAGTGCAGGGGGGGAGGAGGCATTGCTGTATACATTGCCTAGTGCAGGGGGGGTACTGCTGTATACATTGCCTAGTGCAGGGGGGGGGGTATTGCTGTATACATTGCCTAATGCAGGGGGGGGGGTATTGCTGTATACATTGCCTAGTGCAGGGGGGGAGGCATTGCTGTATACATTGCCTAGTGCAGGGGGGGGGGGTATTGCTGTATACATTGCCTAGTGCAGGGGGGCACTGTTGTATACATTGCCTAGTGCAGGGGGGGGTATTGCTGTATACATTGCCTAGTGCAGGGGGGCACTGCTGTATACATTGTCCAGTGCAGGGGGGTACTGCTGTATACATTGCCTAGTTCAGGGGGGGGGTTGCTGTATACATTGCCTAGTTCAGGGGGGGCACTGCTGTATACATTGCTTAGTGCAGGGGGCTACTGCTGTATACATTGTCTAGTATGGGGGGCAATGCTGTATACATTGCCTAGTGCAGGGGGGCACTGCTGTATACATTGCCTAGTATGGGGGGGGGTATTGCTGTATACATTGCCTAGTGCAGGGGGCACTGCTGTATACATTGCCTAGTGCAGGGGGCACTGCTGTATACATTGCCTAGTGCAGGGGGGCACTGCTGTATACATTGCCTAGTGCAGGGGGGGGGGACTGCTGTATACATTGCCTAGTGCAGGGGGGGCACTGCTGTATACATTGCCTAGTGCAGGGGGGGCACTGCTGTATACATTGCCTAGTGCAGGGGGGCACTGCTGTATACATTGCCTAGTGCAGGGGGGCACTGCTGTATACATTGCCTAGTGCAGGGGGGGCACTGCTGTATACATTGCTTAGTGCAGGGGGCTACTGCTGTATACATTGTCTAGTATGGGGGGCAATGCTGTATACATTGCCTAGTGCAGGGGGGCACTGCTGTATACATTGCCTAGTATGGGGGGGGGGTATTGCTGTATACATTGCCTAGTGCAGGGGGCACTGCTGTATACATTGCCTAGTGCAGGGGGCACTGCTGTATACATTGCCTAGTGCAGGGGGGCACTGCTGTATACATTGCCTAGTGCAGGGGGGTACTGCTGTATACATTGCCTAGTATGGGGGGGGGGGTACTGCTGTATACATTGCCTAGTGCAGGGGGGTATTGCTGTATACATTGCCTAGTGCAACACTGCTGTATACATTGCCTAGTGCAGGGGGGGCACTGCTGTATACATTGCTTAGTGCAGGGGGGCACTGCTGTATACATTGCCTAGTATGGGGGGCACTGCTGTATACATTGCCTAGTATGGGGGGCATTGCTGTATACATTGCATAGTGCAGGGGGGGGGCATTGTTGTATACATTGCCTAGTGCAGGGGGGCACTGCTGTATACATTGCCTAGTATGGGGGGGGGCTGCTGTATATATTGCCTAGTGCAGGGGGGGGAGGCATTGCTGTATACATTGCCTAGTGCAGGGGGGGGGCATTGCTGTATACATTGCCTAGTGCAGGGGGGAGGGTATTGCTGTATACATTGCCTAGTGCAGGGGGGTATTGCTGTATACATTGCCTAGTGCAGGGGGGGGGGTATTGCTGTATACATTGCCTAGTGCAGGGGGGTACTGCTGTATACATTGCCCAGTGCAGGGGGGTATTGCTGTATACATTGCCTAGTTCAGGGGGGGGGGGGGGTTTGCTGTATACATTGCCTAGTTCAGGGGGGGCACTGCTGTATACATTGCTTAGTGCAGGGGGCTACTGCTGTATACATTGTCTAGTATGGGGGGGGGGGTATTGCTGTATACATTGCCTAGTACAGGGGGGCATTGCTGTATACATTGCCTAGTGCAGGGGGGTATTGCTGTATACATTGCCTGTATAGGGGGGCACTGCTGTATACATTGCCTAGTGCAGGGGGGGGGTATTGCTGTATACATTGCCTAGTGCAGGGGGGCACTGCTGTATACATTGTCCAGTGCAGGGGGGTACTGCTGTATACATTGCCTAGTGCAGGGGGGTATTGCTGTATACATTGCCTAGTTCAGGGGGGGGGTTGCTGTATACATTGCCTAGTTCAGGGGGGGCACTGCTGTATACATTGCTTAGTGCAGGGGGCTACTGCTGTATACATTGTCTAGTATGGGGGGCAATGCTGTATACATTGCCTAGTGCAGGGGGGCACTGCTGTATACATTGCCTAGTATGGGGGGGGGTATTGCTGTATACATTGCCTAGTGCAGGGGGCACTGCTGTATACATTGCCTAGTGCAGGGGGCACTGCTGTATACATTGCCTAGTGCAGGGGGGCACTGCTGTATACATTGCCTAGTGCAGGGGGGGCACTGCTGTATACATTGCCTAGTGCAGGGGGGGCACTGCTGTATACATTGCCTAGTTCAGGGGGGGCACTGCTGTATACATTGCCTAGTGCAGGGGGGCACTGCTGTATACATTGCCTAGTGCAGGGGGGGCACTGCTGTATACATTGCCTAGTGCAGGGGGGTACTGCTGTATACATTGCCTAGTGCAGGGGGGTATTGCTGTATACATTGCCTAGTGCAGGGGGGCACTGCTGTATACATTGCCTAGTGCAGGGGGGGCACTGCTGTATACATTGCCTAGTGCAGGGGGGTATTGCTGTATACATTGCCTAGTGCAGGGGGGGCACTGCTGTATACATTGCCTAGTGCAGGGGGGGGCATTGTTGTATACATTGCCTAGTGCAGGGGGGCACTGCTGTATACATTGCCTAGTATGGGGGGGGCTGCTGTATACATTGCCTAGTGCAGGGGGGGGGAGGCATTGCTGTATACATTGCCTAGTGCAGGGGGGGTACTGCTGTATACATTGCCTAGTGCAGGGGGGGAGGCATTGCTGTATACATTGCCTAGTGCAGGGGGGGGGGGTATTGCTGTATACATTGCCTAGTGCAGGGGGGGGGGTATTGCTGTATACATTGCCTAGTGCAGGGGGGCACTGTTGTATACATTGCCTAGTGCAGGGGGGGTATTGCTGTATACATTGCCTAGTGCAGGGGGGCACTGCTGTATACATTGTCCAGTGCAGGGGGGTACTGCTGTATACATTGCCTAGTGCAGGGGGGTATTGCTGTATACATTGCCTAGTTCAGGGGGGGGGTTGCTGTATACATTGCCTAGTTCAGGGGGGGCACTGCTGTATACATTGCTTAGTGCAGGGGGCTACTGCTGTATACATTGTCTAGTATGGGGGGCAATGCTGTATACATTGCCTAGTGCAGGGGGGGCACTGCTGTATACATTGCCTAGTATGGGGGGGGGGGGTATTGCTGTATACATTGCCTAGTGCAGGGGGCACTGCTGTATACATTGCCTAGTGCAGGGGGCACTGTTGTATACATTGCCTAGTGCAGGGGGGCACTGCTGTATACATTGCCTAGTGCAGGGGGGGCACTGCTGTATACATTGCCTAGTGCAGGGGGGGCACTGCTGTATACATTGCCTAGTGCAGGGGGGTACTGCTGTATACATTGCCTAGTGCAGGGGGGTATTGCTGTATACATTGCCTAGTGCAGGGGGGGCACTGCTGTATACATTGCCTAGTGCAGGGGGGCACTGCTGTATACATTGCCTAGTGCAGGGGGGTATTGCTGTATACATTGCCTAGTGCAGGGGGGGCACTGCTGTATACATTGCCTAGTGCAGGGGGGGGCACTGCTGTATACATTGCTTAGTGCAGGGGGGCACTGCTGTATACATTGCCTAGTATGGGGGGCACTGCTGTATACATTGCTTAGTGCAGGGGGGTATTGATGTATACATTGCCTAGTATGGGGGGGCATTGCTGTATACATTGCCTAGTGCAGGGGGGGGAGGCATTGTTGTATACATTGCCTAGTGCAGGGGGGCACTGCTGTATACATTGCCTAGTATGGGGGGGGCTGCTGTATATATTGCCTAGTGCAGGGGGGGGAGGCATTGCTGTATACATTGCCTAGTGCAGGGGGGGGGGCATTGCTGTATACATTGCCTAGTGCGGGGGGGGGGGGGGAGGCATTGCTGTATACATTGCCTAGTGCAGGGGGGAGGGTATTGCTGTATACATTGCCTAGTGCAGGGGGGAGGCATTGCTGTATACATTGCCTAGTGCAGGGGGGGGTATTGCTGTATACATTGCCCAGTGCAGGGGGGTATTGCTGTATACATTGCCTAGTTCAGGGGGGGGGGTTTGCTGTATACATTGCCTAGTTCAGGGGGGGCACTGCTGTATACATTGCTTAGTGCAGGGGGCTACTGCTGTATACATTGTCTAGTATGGGGGGGGGGTATTGCTGTATACATTGCCTAGTGCAGGGGGCACTGCTGTATACATTGCCTGTATAGGGGGGCACTGCTGTATACATTGCCTAGGGCAGGGGGGGCACTGCTGTATGCATTGCCTGTATAGGGGGGCATTGCTGTATACATTGCCTGTATAGGGGGCACTGCTGTATACATTGCCTGTATAGGGGGCACTGCTGTATACATTGCCTGTATAGGGGGGCACTGCTGTATACATTGCCTGTATAGGGGGGCACTGCTGTATACATTGCCTGTATAGGGGGGCACTGCTGTATACATTGCCTAGGGCAGGGGGGGCACTGCTGTATACATTGCCTAGTATGGGGGGGGGTATTGCTGTATACATTGCCTAGTTCAGGGGGGCATTGCTGAGCCTTTGGCTGTCCGGGCATGCTAAGAGTTGTAGTTTGGCAACAGCTGGAGGCACGCTGATTGGGAAACAAGTCTATAGACGTCATTACGCATCCCTATGCTTGTACCAGGGGCCCCTTGTGAACATCAGGGGCCACACAGGGGTCCCAATACTACACGATTGCTACGTGTCTCCGTGTGAAGCATAAATATAACAAGAAGTAAAAATGGATCCATTTAACCTTTAAGAGGTCACAGCGAGTCCATTCACACATAGTTACATAAGGCTGAAGAAAGACCAGAGGCCATCAAGTCCAACCTATAACCCTACAGGGTGCCTCCAGCTGTTGCAAAACTACAACTATCAGCATGCCTCCAAAATGGCATCAGAATAAATCAACTTTCTGTCCCTATAAATCTAACATCCATAACCTGTAATTTATATTGTTCAAGAATTACATCCAGACCCCTGTGCTCTTACATTAAAGAATCCTCCGTTACAACATCATGCGGAAAGATCTCCATAGTGTCACTGCTCTAATCGTAAAGAATCCTCCATTACAACATCATGTGGAGAGATCTCCATAGTGTCACTGCTCTAATCGTAAAGAATCCTCCATTACAACATCATGTGGAGAGATCTCCATAGTGTCACTGATCTCACAGTAAAGAATCCTCCTTTACAACAGCATGCGGAAAGATCTCCATAGTGTCACTGCTCTAATCGTAAAGAATCCTCCATTACAACATCATGTGGAGAGATCTCCATAGTGTCACTGTTCTAATCGTAAAGAATCCTCCATTACAACATCATGTGGAGAGATCTCCATAGTGTCACTGCTCTAATCGTAAAGAATCCTCCATTACAACATCATGTGGAGAGATCTCCATAGTGTCACTGATCTCACAGTAAAGAATCCTCCTTTACAACAGCATGCGGAAAGATCTCCATAGTGTCACTGCTCTAATCGTAAAGAATCCTCCATTACAACATCATGTGGAGAGATCTCCATAGTGTCACTGATCTCACAGTAAAGAATCCTCCTTTACAACAGCATGCGGAAAGATCTCCATAGTGTCACTGCTCTAATCGTAAAGAATCCTCCATCACAACATCGTGTGGAGAGATCTCCAAAGTGTTACTGCTCTCACAGTAAAAGAATCATTCACCACAACATCATGTGGACAGATTTCCATAGTGTCTCTGCTCTTACAGTAAAGAATCATTCACCACAACATCATGTGGAGAGATCTCCATAGTGTCTGTGCTCTTACAGTAAAGAATCATTCACCACAACATCATGTGGAGAGATCTCCATAGTGTCTGTGCTCTTACAGTAAAGAATCCTTCACCACAACATCATGTGGAGAGATCTCCATAGTGTCTCTGCCCTTACAGTAAAGAATCAATCACCACAACATCATGTGCAGAGTGCTCCAATGTGTCCTTGCTCTTACAGTAGATAATCCTCCATTACAACATCATGTGGAGAGATCTCCATAGTGTCTATGCTCTTACAGTAAAGAATCCTTCACCACAACATCATGTGGAGAGATCTCCACAGTGTCTGTGCTCTTACAGTAAAGAATCATTCACCACAACGTCATGTGGAGAGATCTCCCTAGTGTCTGTGCTCTTACAGTAAAGAATCATCCATTACAATATCATGTGGAGAGATCTCCACAGTGTCTGTGCTCTTACAGTAAAGAATCATTCACCACAACATCATGTGGATAGATCTCCATAGTGTCTCTGCTCTTACGGTAAAGAATCCTCCATTACAATATCATGTGGAAAGAGTTTCATAGTGTCTCTGCTCTTACAGTAAAGAATCTTTGTCTGTGATGATAGTGAAACCTTTATTTCTCTAGTCGTAGAGAATGTCCCCTTGTCATGGGTACCGGCCCAGGTATAAAAAGCTCAAGCTGCAATACATTCCTTTCTGATTGTATAATCCCTACGAAGTTGGTCAGGCAATATATGTATATATATATATATATATATATATATATATATATATGGTAAAAAAATGCAGCACATCCAGTAATATTACCACGGGTTCCGATCCTGGCCTATCTAGACAGTCCACAGAAATCAATGGCGCAGCACTCCAACAGCGTTCCAATCAATAAGTGAATTTATTCACAGCATATCTCCAGTAGCAATGTTTCTGCTCTACATTAGAGCTTTTTTCAAGCATAGTGACTAGAGATGAGCGAACTTACAGTAAATTCGATTCGTCACGAACTTCTCGGCTCGGCAGTTGATGACTTTTCCTGCATAAATTAGTTCAGCCTTCAGGTGCTCCCGTGGGCTGGAAAAGGTGGATACAGTCCTAGGAGACTCTTTCCTAGGACTGTATCCACCTTTTCCAGCCCACCGGAGCACCGGAAAGCTGAACTAATTTATGCAGGAAAAGTCATCAACTGCCGAGCCGAGAAGTTCGTGACGAATCGAATTTACTGTAAGTTCGCTCATCTCTAATAGTGACAATCAATACGTCATTCACTATGTCTGTACTTATCGGTACTCTTATCTATGCACTGTTTTGGGTTGATACTGTATTTTGGACTGTGATTTTTAATATCTTTGCACTTTATTAGCTAATTTATTGTTTGATAAATGAGATCACATGTTTTGGGTATATACACCCCTGAAGTATTGATTGTCACTATGCTTGAAAAAAGCTCTAATGTAGAGCAGAAACGTTGCTACTGGAGATATGCTGTGAATAAATTCACTTATTGATTGGAACGCTGTTGGAGTGCTGCGCCATTGATTTATGTGGACTGTGTATATATATATATATATATATATATATATATATATATATATATAATCCCAAAATAAAGCAGCACTACTTATCCAGTCCAACCAAAAAATTGGTGCCAGCGTCCCAAAGGACTTGATCAGAGTCCATCCAAGATAAGAACCAGATACAGGCGCAGCACTCCAACAAAATAAGTGATTTAATGTCTCATGTCAGCATTACAACGTTTCAGCTCCTCCTGGAGCCTTTTTCAAGCATGCTTGAAAAAGGCTCCAGGAGGAGCTGAAACGTTGTAATGCTGACATGAGACATTAAATCACTTATTTTGTTGGAGTGCTGCGCCTGTATCTGGTTTTTATATATATATATATATATGATCCCTTTATAATTGTATAATCCTTTTGATTGTGATCAGATACAATATATATGACCTCTTTATGATTATATAATCCCTACATGGGTAGTAATCTGCAATTTATATGTTCCCTTTGTGATTGTATAATCCTTATGAGGGTAGTCAGCTGTAATATACTGTATATATTTGTATGATCCATTTATGATTGTATAATCCTTACGAGAGCGGTCAGCTGCGATAGATATATATACAGTCATGGCGTAAATGTTGGCACCCCTGAATTTTTTCTAGAAAATGAAGTATTCCTCACAGAAAAGGATTGCAGTAACACAGGTTCTGCTATACACATGTTTATTCCCTTTGTGTGTATATATATATATATATATATATATATAGATCTCCTCTCCTCTGTATATATATATATATATATATATATATATATATATATATATATATATATAGATCTCCTCTCCTCTGTATATATATATAGATCTCCTCTCCTCTGTATATATATATATTGCAGTAACACAGGTTTTGCTATACACATGTTTATTCCCTTTGTGTGTATTGGAACTAAACCAAAAAAGGAGGAAAAAAAGCAAATTGGACATAATGTCACCAAACTCCAAAAATGGTCTGGACAAAATTATTGGCCCCTTTCAAAATTGTGGATAAATAAGATTGTTTCCAGCATGTGATGTTCCTTTATACTCACCTGGGGCAAGTAACATGTGTGGGCAATATAAAAAGCACACCTGAAAGCAGATAAAAAGGAGAGAAGTTCACTTAGACTTTGCGTTGTGTGTCTGTGTGTGTCACACTAAGCATGGACAACAGAAAGAGGAGAAGAGGACTGTCTGAGGACTTGGGAACCAAAATTGTGGAAAAATATCAACAATCTCCAGGTTACAAGTCCATCTCCAGATATCTAGATTTGTCTTTGTCCACAGTGCGCAACATTAGCAAGAAGTTTACAACCCAAGGCACTGTAGATAATCTCCCTGGA
This sequence comes from Hyla sarda, assembly GCF_029499605.1. NCBI lineage: Eukaryota > Metazoa > Chordata > Amphibia > Anura > Hylidae > Hyla > Hyla sarda. The sequence goes on from NC_079196.1 coordinate 225,442,279, forward strand.
CGTGGACGGAAGAGAAAAATTCATGAAAGGGGTCACCGCAGGATAGTCCGGATGGTGGATAAGCAGCCCCAAACAAGTTCCAAAGATATTCAAGCTGTCCTGCAGGCTCAGGGAGCATCAGTGTCAGCGCGAACTATCCGTCAACATTTAAATGAAATGAAACGCTATGGAGGAGACCCAGGAGGACCCCACTGTGGAGGAGACCCAGGAGGACCCCACTGTGGAGGAGACCCAGGAGGACCCCACTGTGGAGGAGACCCAGGAGGACCCCACTGTGGAGGAGACCCAGGAGGACCCCACTGTGGAGGAGACCCAGGAGGACCCCGCTATGGAGGAGACCCAGGAGGACCCCACTATGGAGGAGACCCAGGAGGACCCCACTATGGAGGAGACCCAGGAGGACCCCACTATGGAGGAGACCCAGGAGGACCCCACTATGGAGGAGACCCAGGAGGACCCCACTATGGAGGAGACCCAGGAGGACCCCACTATGGAGGAGACCCAGGAGGACCCCACTGTGGAGGAGACCCAGGAGGACCCCACTATGGGGAAGACCCAGGAGGACCCCGCTATGGAGGAGACCCAGGGGGACCCCACTATGGAGGAGACCCAGGAGGACCCCACTATGGAGGAGACCCAGGAGGACCCCACTATGGAGGAGACCCAGGAGGACCCCACTGCTGACACAGAGACATAAAAAAGCAAGACTATATTTTACCAAAATGAACTTGAGTAACCAAAATCCTTCTGGGAAAACGTCTTGTGGACAGATGAGACCAAGATAGATCTTTTTGGTAAAGCAAATCATTCTACTGTTTACCGAAAACGTAATGAGGCCTACAAAGAAAAGAACACAGTACCTACAGTGACATATGGGGGAGGTCAGTGATGTTTTGGGTGTTTTGCTGCCTCTGGCACTGGGGGCCTTGAATGTGTACAAGACATCATGAAATCTGAGGATTACCAATGGATTTTGGGTCGTTCTGTACAGCCCAGTGTCAGAAAGCTGGGTTTGTGTCCGAGATCTTGGGTCTTCCAGCAGGACAATGACCCCAAACATACGTCAAAAAGCCCCAGAAATGGACGACAACAAAGCGCTGGAGAGTTCTGAAGTGTCAGCAATGAGTCCAGATCTAAATCCCATTGATCACCTGTGGAGAGATCTTATAATTACTGTTGGGAAAAGGCGCCGTCCAATAAGAGACCTGGAGCAGTTTGTAATGGATGAGTGGTCCAACATTCCGGCTGAGAGGTGTAAGAAGCTTATTGATGGTTATAGGAAGAGTGGACCAACATTCCGGCTGAGAGGTGTAAGAAGCTTATTGATGGTTATAGGAAGAGTGGTCCAACATTCCGGCTGAGAGGTGTAAGAAGCTTATTGATGGTTATAGGAAGAGTGGTCCAACATTCCGGCTGAGAGGTGTAAGAAGCTTATTGATGGTTATAGGAAGAGTGGACCAACATTCCGGCTGAGAGGTGTAAGAAGCTTATTGATGGTTAGAGGAAGAGTGGTCCAACATTCCGGCTGAGAGGTGTAAGAAGCTTATTGATGGTTAGAGGAAGAGTGGTCCAACATTCCGGCTGAGAGGTGTAAGAAGCTTATTGATGGTTATAGGAAGAGTGGTCCAACATTCCGGCTGAGAGGTGTAAGAAGCTTATTGATGGTTATAGGAAGAGTGGTTCAACATTCCGGCTGAGAGGTGTAAGAAGCTTATTGATGGTTATAGGAGGACACTGATTTCAGTTATTTTTTCCAAAGGTTGTGCAACCAAATATTACGTTAAGGGGGCCAATAATTTTGTCCAGCCCATTTTTGGAGTTTGGTGACATTATGTCCAATTTGCTTTTTTTTTCCCCTCCTTTTTTTGGTTTAGTTCCAATACACACAAAGGGAATAAACATGTGTATAGCAAAACCTGTGTTACTGCAATCCTTTCCTGTGAGAAATACTTCATTTTCTAGAAAAAATTCAGGGGTGCCAACATTTACGCCCATGACTATATATATATATAAATGTTATATATATATATATATATATATATATATATATATATATATATATATATATTTGTATCATCTATACGAGGGTGGTCAGCTGCTGCAATATATATACGGTAATCCCTTTATGATTGTATAATCCTTACCAGGGTAGTCAGCTCTGATATAGAGAAGGAGAAAAAAAAAAGGACTGCAATGTAAGTTTTGTTTTTGCCGTACACAAAAGCGCTAAACAAGTCACATGTCATTTTACATTTTTCACAACTGCAATTATTTGCATTAGTTTTTTTTCTTTTTTGCACATTTTTATGTTTTACAGGAAAATCAGGTCTTTGCCATCAAATCTCACGTATTTTGATGGCAATGTAAGCTTTGTTTTTGCCGTACACAAAAGTTGCCTACGTCTTTATATACAGCAAAACTTAACCTGCTGTAACGTAAACAGCGAAATGGAGACAAAATCGCAGCGCGAACGCCTCCTTACCTGTATTTTGGATTAATAATAATAATAATTAAAAATATTACAATGGCGCGTGCTCTGTCTATGGCGGCTGTGAGCGCCCGCTCTGGGGACGCATTAACCGCAGCACCTTCCTGCTAATTACATCCACCATCAGATTGCTCATCCTCCGGCGGGGTCCCTGGGGGCCCCCCCTCCGCTCCCAGTACACTAACATTACCCGGGCACCCGGGGAACCGCTTCCTGCACATCCGTAATTGAATATCTATTTATAACCGAGATTGCGATCGATGCAAGTACGAGGCTGCGCGCACTAAATATATGTCCCCCAGGGAAAGGTCACAACCCCCCCAGGACAACAGGTTTAACCTCTGCCATGCCAGGTGGCGGCCATGAGTCCGGCGGGAGGATGGGATATTCTGGGAGACAAATGGACGCTAACATGTATACCGCAGTCATCAGTGCATTGTTTCCCAAGCAGTGTGCCTCCAGCTGTTGCAAAACTACAACTCCCAGCATACCCGGACAGCCAACGGCTGTCCGGGTATGCTGGGAGTTGTAGTTTTGGAACAGCTGGAGGCACACTGCTTGGGAAACACTGCATTGGGGTCTTTCCTACAGCGCCACCTGCTGTCCACTGAAATAAAGCTTCTCTCCCGCGCCACCTGCAGGCCACCTATGCTCATCACACCCACTGATGACGATGACTGACGCCCCCATAAGCATTATAACAGATGTTGAACTCAAGATTACAATGCGTCGCCGCCGCCGAGACACAGAAACGGAAATTTGTCACAAAACTTACAAATTTTGGACAATTTTTGCAAAAAAAATATAAAAGATTTTGGAGCCGCCCGAACAGGGACTTGAACCCTGGACCCTCAGATTAAAAGTCTGATGCTCTACCGACTGAGCTATCCGGGCTCCATGGGAAACAGTCATGGGGAGTGTCTTGTGAACCTCCTCACACACTGTAACGAACGCTTCTACAGGATTTAGGATTCCGTATACTAGATACAGATGGGATGACATCATCAGTTACGTCACATGACCCCCGCGCACCCGATCCCATTATATAGCACGTTCCTTAAAGGGGTATTCCAGGCCAAAACTTTTTTTTATATATCAACTGGCTCCGGAAAGTTAAACAGATTTGTAAATGACTTCTATTAAAAAAATCTTAATCCTTCCAATAGTTATTAGCTTCTGAAGTTGAGTTGTTGTTTTCTGTCTAACTGCTCTCTGATGACTCACGTCCCGGGAGCTGTGCAGCTCCTATGGGGATATTTTCCCATTATGCACAGCTCCCGGGACGTGACATCATCATTGAGCAGTTAGACAGAAAACTTCGGAAGCTAATAACTATTGGAAGGATTAAGATTTTTAATAGAAGTAATTTACAAATCTGTTTAACTTTTCGGAGCCGGTTGATGTATAAAAAAAAGTTTTTGCCTGGAATACCCCTTTAAAGGAGAACTCCACCCAAGCTGAACAGCCCTGTAGATAAGCGAGGGGACCCAAATACGCCTCGTTTCAGCGCAGATATCCAATGAAGAGTCAACAAATGGTTAAAATTAGCTTTTTAATATACAAAAAGTATCGAAATTACAAATAAAATACACAAAATGTATAAAAAAAAACACACAGGAGGGGGTGGGGGTCGGACATTTGGGGCCCCGATAATGGAGTGTTACCAACACTGTACACAGGGAAGGGGATGAACACTATACTGCCCCCTACAGGGAGCCAAGGGCACAGGCACTGAAGGCACCAGAGTGATGGGGGGCGATGTTGACACTTTGGGGGGGTTCAGGTCACCGCATCTTGATCTCGCAGCAGATGCAGTTGATGGTGCTGCAGTCCGGAGGCTGATAGACGCAAGCGAAGCCGCACGGGCAACCGGAGACATCGCGGCAGCCGGCGCAACTCTGCGGGCAAAAGAGCTAGACACAAAATGGGAGAATGGTGAGCGCAGCTCTAGAGGTGACTGGAGGATAAGAAATGATGTAACAGCAGAATAGTGAGCGCAGCTCTGGAGGGGACTAGAGTATAAGAAATGATATAACAGCAGAATAGTGAGTGCAGCTCCAGAGGAGACTGGAGGATAAGAAATGATGTAACAGCAGAATAGTGAGCGCAGCTCTGGAGGGGACTAGAGTATAAGAAATGATGTAACAGCAAAACAGTGAGTGCAGCTCCAGAGGAGACTAGAGTATAAGACATGAGGTAACATGAGAATAGGGAGTGCAGCTCTGAAGGGGACTAGAGGATAAGACATATATAACAGCAGAATAGTGAGTGCAGCTCTGGAGAATACAACATGATGCAACAGCAGAATAGTGAGTGCAGCTCTGGAGGTATTGGAGGATAAGACGTGATATAACAGCAAAATAGTGAGTGCAGCTCTGGAGGAGAAGACATGATGCAACAGCAGAATAGTGAGTGCAGCTCTGGAGGTGTCTGGAGGATAAGACTTGATATAACAGCAGAATAGTGAGTGCAGCTCTGCAGGATAAGACATGATGTAACAGCAGAACAGTAAGTGCAGCTCTGGAAGTGAATGGAGAATAAGGCATGATGTAATAGCAGAATAGTGAGTGCAGCTCTGGAGGATAAGACATGATATAACAGCAGAATATTGAGTGCAGCTCTGGAGGATAAGACATGATGTAACAGCAGAACAGTAAGTGCAGCTCTGGAAGTGACTGGAGGATAAGACATGATGTAACAGCAGAATAGCTTTAGGACCAGGCATCCCACTGACTACTGCTTCTACCACTGGCGCCACCCAATGGTCTATGAGCGTCCTGCACCACACTGCATCAATTCTCATAGCTCAGGTTTTACTATTGCACTGGACTCAGCATCACAGCCGGGCACAATGGGCATCACAGCCGGGCACAATCATGTCCTAGGGCCCGGGCACAACCATGTCCTAGGGCACGGGCACAATCATGTCCACGGGCACAATCATGTCCTAGGGCACGGGCACAATCATGTCCACGGGCACAATCCTGTCCTAGGGCACGGGCACAATCCTGTGCTAGGGCACGGGCACAATCATGTCCTAGGGCACGGGCACAATCATGTCCTAGGGCACGGGCACAACCATGTCCTAGGGCACGGGCACAACCATGTCCTAGGGCACAATCCTGTCCTAGGGCACGGGCACAATCATGTCCACGGGCACAATCCTGTCCTAGGGCACGGGCACAATCATGTCCTAGGGCACGGGCACAATCATGTCCTAGGGCACGGGCACAACCATGTCCTAGGGCACGGGCACAATCATGTCCTAGGGCACGGGCACAATCATGTCCTAGGGCACGGGCACAATCATGTCCTAGGGCACGGGCACAATCATGTCCTAGGGCACGGGCACAGTGATGTCCTAAGCACGGGCCCAATCATGTCCTAGGGCACGGGCACAATCATGTCCTAGGGCACGGGCACAATCATGTCCTAGGGCACAGTGATGTCCTAAGCACGGGCACAGTGATGTCCTAGGGCACGGGCACAATCATGTCCTAGGGCACGGGCACAATCATGTCCTAGGGCACGGGCACAATCATGTCCTAGGGCACGGGCACAATCATGTCCTAGGGCACGGGCACAATCATGTCCTAGGGCACGGGCACAATCATGTCCTAGGGCCCGGGCACAATCATGTCCTAGGGCCCGGGCACAGTGATGTCCTAGGGCACGGGCACAGTGATGTCCTAAGCACGGGCACTTACTGGCTTGGAAGGACAGCAGGAATCCATACAGCGGGTCAGCGAGGGAATCTTACAGTCACATGACTGGGCGCAACTCGCACACATATCACAGAAGCCAAAGTCGCCAACCTTCTGCCACCCCATACAGGACGGGCAGCAGCCCCGAGCCTGAAATATAAGGAGAAAGAGTCATTGCAGGAACATATGGAGGTACCACAGACCATACAGAGCGGACTACAAGTCCCAGCATTCATGGTCACTGGAGGGGGAGTGGCCATTGAGGGGGATTCATAAGAATCTGTCATCACTCACCTGCAGACACTGGTGGATCAGGATCAGGATCAGCAGCACGATCAGATACAGGGAGACCGCCAGGAAGATGATGCCCGGCAGAGGGATACTGAGCCCCGGGGCGGCCGCTGTGGAGGACGAGACTGCGGGGAAGGTCAGAGCCTGGAAGAGAGAGCAGAGATAAAGCCATGGAGGAAGAGACAACAGAGAGGAGCGTGACGGAGGAAGAGACAACAGAGAGGAGCGACCGAGGAAGAGACAACAGAGAGGAGCGTGACGGAGGAAGAGACAACAGAGAGGAGCGTGACGGAGGAAGAGACAACAGAGAGGAGCGTGACGGAGGAAGAGACAACAGAGAGGAGCGTGACGGAGGAAGAGACAACAGAGACGAGCGTGACGGAGGAAGAGACAACAGAGACGAGCGTGACGGAGGAAGAGACAACAGAGACGAGCGTGACGGAGGAAGAGACAACAGAGACGAGCGTGACGGAGGAAGAGACAACAGAGAGGAGCGTGACGGAGGAAGAGACAACAGAGAGGAGCGTGACGGAGGAAGAGACAACAGAGAGGAGCGTGACGGAGGAAGAGACAACAGAGAGGAGCGTGACGGAGGAAGAGACAACAGAGAGGAGCGTGACGGAGGAAGAGACAACAGAGAGGAGCGTGACGGAGGAAGAGACAACAGAGAGGAGCGTGACGGAGGAAGAGACAACAGAGAGGAGCACGGGGGAGGAGACAACAGAGAGGAGCGACGGGGGAGGAGACAACAGAGAGGAGCGACGGAGGAAGAGACCACAGAGAGGAGCGACGGAGGAAAAGACCACAGAGAGGAGCGACGGAAAAAGAGACAACAGAGGAGCGTGACGGAAAAAGAGACAACAGAGACGAGCGTGACGGAGGAAGAGACAACAGAGACGAGCGACGGAGGAAGAGACAACAGAGAGGAGCGTGACGGAGGAAGAGACAACAGAGAGGAGCGTGACGGAGGAAGAGACAACAGAGAGGAGCGTGACGGAGGAAGAGACAACAGAGAGGAGCGTGACGGAGGAAGAGACAACAGAGAGGAGCGTGACGGAGGAAGAGACAACAGAGAGGAGCGACGTAGGAAGAGACAACAGAGAGGAGCGACGTAGGAAGAGACAACAGAGAGGAGCGACGGAGGAAGAGACAACAGAGAGGAGCGACGGAGGAAGAGACAACAGAGAGGAGCGTGACGGAGGAAGAGACAACAGAGAGGAGCGTGACGGAGGAAGAGACAACAGAGAGGAGCGTGACGGAGGAAGAGACAACAGAGAGGAGCGACGGAGGAAGAGACAACAGAGACGAGCGTGACGGAGGAAGAGACAACAGAGAGGAGCGACGGAGGAAGAGACAACAGAGAGGAGCGACGGAGGAAGAGACAACAGAGAGGAGCGACGGAGGAAGAGACAACAGAGAGGAGCGACCGAGGAAGAGACAACAGAGAGGAGCGACCGAGGAAGAGACAACAGAGAGGAGCGACCGAGGAAGAGACAACAGAGAGGAGCGACAACAGAGAGGAGCGACGGAGGAAGAGACAACAGAGAGGAGCGACGGAGGAAGAGACAACAGAGAGGAGCGACGGAGGAAGAGACAACAGAGAGGAGCGTGACGGAGGAAGAGACAACAGAGAGGAGCGACGGAGGAAGAGACAACAGAGAGGAGCGACCGAGGAAGAGACAACAGAGAGGAGCGACCGAGGAAGAGACAACAGAGAGGAGCGACCGAGGAAGAGACAACAGAGAGGAGCGACCGAGGAAGAGACAACAGAGAGGAGCGACAACAGAGAGGAGCGACGGAGGAAGAGACAACAGAGAGGAGCGACGGAGGAAGAGACAACAGAGAGGAGCGTGACGGAGGAAGAGACAACAGAGAGGAGCGTGACGGAGGAAGAGACAACAGAGAGGAGCGACGGAGGAAGAGACAACAGAGAGGAGCGACGGAGGAAGAGACAACAGAGAGGAGCGACGGAGGAAGAGACAACAGAGAGGAGCGACGGAGGAAGAGACAACAGAGAGGAGCGACGGAGGAAGAGACAACAGAGAGGAGCACGGGGGAGGAGACAACAGAGAGGAGCGACGGAGGATGAGACAACAGCCGGAGAATGAGACGCGGGTGTAAGTACCGCACCAGTGTGAACAGGACGCCGCACACTCACCGCCATCCGCCCCGCGCTGCCAATCCTATGAGAAGAGATAAGAACAGTCAGTACTGGGGAAACAGCGCCACCTGGGGAGAAAATATCATCAGTTGCTTCACTCACCGCATCACCATGGGAACCGCAGGGGCGTGCCCCAGATAACAATGTAAAATATTACAGTCACCGCCCAATACATAGATTAAACAAATACCGCACAGTGTGAATACCGCACTCTCCATACCAATTTATCTATACATGCTGCCCCATCCCGTGTCCCCACTCATTCACATTATACTGCAGCCATCTTCGGGGGTCACACACACACACCCCGCGCCCCCCGTTTTCTTTCTCTCACCTCCTCCCGGGGCTGCAGCCGCTGCACGGCCCTCAGATCGCGCGAGACTTCATTCCGCGTCCTTCGTTTCCATGGGGACGGAACCGCGCCAAGAGAAAGCTGCTGAGGACTACGGCGGCCGCGAATGGCCAAACCTCCTCCCGCGAAGTCAGCGCTCTGCAGCGTGCAAACCAGGAGGGTAAGGGGTTAAAATAGACTCACCAAAGCAGCGTTTTCCAACCAGGGTGCCTCCAGCTGTTGCCAAATTACAACTCCCAGCATGGCCGGACAGCCGAAGGCTGTCCGGCCATGCTGGGAGTTGTAATTTGGCAACAGCTGGAGGCACCCTGGTTGCGAAACACTGCACTGAGAGGGATCTCTCTGCCAGGATAAGTTGTAAAACTACAACTCCCATCATCCCCAGACAACATGCTGCTACTTATTCTGTACATTAGACCGTGTTCACACAGCGTATTTTGAGCCTCAGTTTTTTTTCTAACATTTTTCTACATGTTTTTCGTATTACAGATAATTTTTGGGGCATTTTATGCAGATCGGGTCTTTGTTCGAAGCATTAACATAAAAATATATGTCCAATTTGACGTACGTTTTTCACATTTTTTGGGAAAGCGCTAAACAGGTCACATGACATTTTACATTTTTCACAACCGCAATTATTTGCATTTTTTTTTTTTCTTTTTTGCACATTTTTATGTTTTACAGGAAAATCAGGTCTTTGCCATCAAATCTCAAGTATTTTGGAGCTTTTACATACAAAACAAACAACAACAGCTCTCCCTTCGGCTGTCCGGGCATGCTGGGAGTTGTAGTTTTGCAACAGTTGGAGACACCCTGGTTGGGAAATAAAGTCTCTGTTGCCCTTAGCAACCAGTCACAATCAGTGGCCTTGGCAGTCGCGTACCGTACCCAGCAGCGTGACATCTGCTGCGGAACACTGAGGGGACACTAATGACTGTGACACAGGGAGATGAGGGGACACTAATGACTGTGACACAAGGAGAGATGAGGGGACACTAATGACTGTGACACAGGGAGATGAGGGGACACTAATGACTGTGACACAGGGAGATGAGGGGACACTAATGACTGTGACACAGGGAAATGAGGGGACACTAATGACTGTGACACAGAGAGATGAGGGGACACTAATGACTGTGACACAGAGAAATGAGGGGACAATAATGACTGTGACACAGAGAGATGAGGGGACACTAATGACTGTGACACAGGGAGATGAGGGGACACTAATGACTGTGACACAGGGAGATGAGGGGATACTAATGACTGTGACACAGGGAGATGAGGGGACCCTAATGACTATGACACAGAGAGATGAGGGGATACTAATGACTGTGACACAGGGAGATGAGGGGATACTAATGACTGTGACACAAGGAGATGAGGGGACACTAATGACTGGCATATGGAGAGATGAGGGGACACTAATGACTGTGACACAGGGAGAGATGAGGGGACACTAATGACTGACACAGAGAGATGAGGGGACACTAATGATTGTGACACAGGGAGAAATAAGGGGATACTAATGACTAACTCAAGGAGAGATGAGGGGACACTAATGACTGACACAAGGAGAGGTGAGGGGACACTAATGACTGTGACACAGGGAGATGAGGGGACACTAATGACTGTGACACAGGGAGATGAGGGGACACTAATGACTGTGACACAGGGAGATGAGGGGACACTAATGACTGACACAAGGAGAGATGAGGGGACACTAATGACTGTGACACAAGGAGAGATAAGCGGACAATAATGACTGTGACACAACGAGAGATGAGGGGACACTAATGACTGTGACACAAGGAGAGATGAGGGGACACTAATGACTGTGACACAGGGAGATGAGGGGACACTAATGACTATGACACAGAGAGATGAGGGGATACTAATGACTGTGACACAAGGAGAGATAAGCGGACAATAATGACTGTGACACAAGGAGAGATGAGGGGACACTAATGACTGTGACACAAGGAGAGATGAGGGGACACTAATGACTGTGACACAAGGAGAGATGAGTGGACACTAATGACTGTGACACAGGGAGATGAGGGGACACTAATGACTGTGACACAAGGAGAGATGAGGGGACACTAATGACTGACACAAGGAGAGATGAGGGGACACTAATGACTGTGACACAAGGAGAGATGAGGGGACACTAATGACTGTGACACAAGGAGAGATGAGGGGACACTAATGACTGTGACACAAGGAGAGATGAGGGGACACTAATGACTGTGACACAGGGAGATGAGGGGACACTAATGACTGTGACACAGGGAGATGAGGGGACACTAATGACTGTGACACAAGGAGAGATGAGGGGACACTAATGACTGTGACACAAGGAGAGATGAGGGGACACTAATGACTGTGACACAGGGAGATGAGGGGACACTAATGACTGTGACACAGGGAGATGAGGGGACACTAATGACTGTGACACAAGGAGAGATGAGGGGACACTAATGACTGTGACACAAGGAGAGATGAGGGGACACTAATGACTGTGACACAAGGAGAGATGAGGGGACACTAATGACTGTGACACAGGGGGAGATGAGGGGACACTAATGACTGTGACACAAGGAGAGATGAGGGGACACTAATGACTGTGACACAAGGAGAGATGAGGGGACACTAATGAAATGAGCAGCAGATTCCCATTGAGATCACATTTCACAGGGAATCTCCGCAGTTCCATCCCGGTCCCTTGGCTCCTTCTCTTTTCTTCTGACAATGGGCGGGGTTTAGATACCGATCCCCCTCCTAACCCCCCTTGTCCCCTGTCCTGTACATCGATGCAGAAGCCGCCTGTCATACCCTGACAGGACTCTAGAGGGCGCTGACGCCTCAGAGAAGATCTCCCGATACCCGCAGTGTCTTTTTCCTGTATCCATCAATAAGTTCTGACGCCCTACAGCCTGGTATCCCGGGCCCTGAGAGACCGGCAGCGCCAAACCTGGAATATTGCGTCTACGGCAAAAATTGTATCCACCAATGAGATTAATTTCTAGGTTTTTTTTATGTCTTTTCGATCCTGGGGCTGATATTTGTTTCTATACATGGGGAAAACATTTTTGGGGCAATTTTTTGGTTAAAAAAAAAAAAATCCAGATGCCAGTGCTGGTCCCTGCCGCGTCCACCACCCCCCCCCCCCCCCTTCCCCGGCGTCTTTCTTTTTCCATTTTGCAAATCAAAACTTCCCTATGCAAAACATTTTGCATTAAACCGCGGCTCCTAAACATTAACCCCTTCCGTCTCTCCGTCCGCTCAGGTCTTGTTTTCCACTTCTCTCTCTCTCCTTTTTTTTTCTGTCCAAACCTAAAAATTGATGACCATCATCTCTGCGCCAATGTCCTGTTCTTTCACACTGCTGGGACCTTTAGTGGTCCTGTTCCCTGACTATAGGGGTATCCTCCTGCTGCTGGGACCTTTAGTGGTCCTGTTCCCTGACTATAGGGGTATCCTCCTGCTGCTGGGACCTTTAGTAGTCCTGTTCCCTGACTATAGGGGTATCCTCCTGCTGGGACCCTTAGTGGTCCTGTTCCCTGATCTTAGGGGTATCCTCCTGCTGCTGGGACCCTTAGTGGTCCTGTTCCCTGATCTTAGGGGTATCCTCCTGCTGCTGGGACTCTTAGTGGTCCTGTCTCCTGACTATAGGGGTATCCTCCTGCTGCTGGGACCTTTAGTGGTCCTGTCTCCTGACTATAGGGGTATCCTCCTGCTGCTGGGATCCTCAGTGGTCCTGTTCCCTGACTATAGGGGTATCCTCCAGCTGCTGGGACCCTTTGTGGTCCTGTTCCCTGACTATAGGGGTATCCTCCTGCTGCTGGGATCCTCAGTGGTCCTGTTCCCTGACTATAGGGGTATCCTCCAGCTGCTGGGACCCTTAGTGGTCCTGTTCCCTGACTATAGGGGTATCCTCCTGCTGCTGGGACCCTTAGTGGTCCTGTTCCCTGACTATAGGGGTATCCTCCAGCTGCTGGGATCCTTAGTGGTCCTGTTCCCTGACTATAGGGGTATCCTCCTGCTGCTGGGATCCTTAGTGGTCCTGTTCCCTGACTATAGGGGTATCCTCCTGCTGCTGGGACTCTCAGTGGTCCTGTTCCCTGACTATAGGGGTATCCTCCAGCTGCTGGGATCCTTAGTGGTCCTGTTCCCTGACTATAGGGGTATCCTCCTGCTGCTGGGACTCTCAGTGGTCCTGTTCCCTGACTATAGGGGTATCCTCCTGCTTCTGGGATCCTTAGTGGTCCTGTTCCCTGACTATAGGGGTATCCTCCAGCTGCTGGGATCCTTAGTGGTCCTGTTCCCTGACTATAGGGGTATCCTCCAGCTGCTGGGATCCTTAGTGGTCCTGTTCCCTGACTATAGGGGTATCCTCCTGCTGCTGGGATCCTCAGTGGTCCTGTTCCCTGACTATAGGGGTATCCTCCTGCTGCTGGGACCCTTAGTGGTCCTGTTCCCTGACTATAGGAGTATCCTCCTGCTGCTGGGACCCTTAGTGGTCCTGTTCCCTGACTATAGGGGTATCCTCCTGCTGCTGGGACCCTTAGTGGTCCTGTTCCCTGACTATAGGGGTATCCTCCAGCTGCTGGGATCCTTAGTGGTCCTGTTCCCTGACTATAGGGGTATCCTCCTGCTGCTGGGACTCTCAGTGGTCCTGTTCCCTGACTATAGGGGTATCCTCCTGCTTCTGGGATCCTTAGTGGTCCTGTTCCCTGACTATAGGGGTATCCTCCAGCTGCTGGGATCCTTAGTGGTCCTGTTCCCTGACTATAGGGGTATCCTCCAGCTGCTGGGATCCTTAGTGGTCCTGTTCCCTGACTATAGGGGTATCCTCCTGCTGCTGGGATCCTCAGTGGTCCTGTTCCCTGACTATAGGGGTATCCTCCTGCTGCTGGGACCCTTAGTGGTCCTGTTCCCTGACTATAGGGGTATCCTCCTGCTGCTGGGACCCTTAGTGGTCCTGTTCCCTGACTATAGGGGTATCCTCCTGCTGCTGGGACCCTTAGTGGTCCTGTTCCCTGACTATAGGGGTATCCTCCTGCTGCTGGGATCCTTAGTGGTCCTGTTCCCTGACTATAGGGGTATCCTCCTGCTGCTGGGACTCTCAGTGGTCCTGTTCCCTGACTATAGGGGTATCCTCCTGCTGCTGGGACTCTCAGTGGTCCTGTTCCCTGACTATAGGGGTATCCTCCTGCTTCTGGGATCCTTAGTGGTCCTGTTCCCTGACTATAGGGGTATCCTCCTGCTTCTGGGATCCTTAGTGGTCCTGTTCCCTGACTATAGGGGTATCCTCCTGCTGCTGGGACTCTCAGTGGTCCTGTTCCCTGACTATAGGGGTATCCTCCTGCTTCTGGGATCCTTAGTGGTCCTGTTCCCTGACTATAGGGGTATCCTCCTGCTGCTGGGATCTGCTGTAATCTGTGGGTTAGGAGGCATCTCATTTTTCTGCAGCGCCCCCACAGGGAAGATAAAGTATTACATGGTGCCCTTTGTAATCTATGGATTGTTTATGTCGGTATTTCACAACCAGGGTACGAAGGCCGAACGCTGTCCGTGCATGCTGGGAGTTGTAGTTTTGCAACAGCTGGAGGTGCCCTGGTTAGGAAACATTGGTTTATGTAATTGATAGATGTCCTGTGGGGGTAAAGGATGTGAGTGCAGGATCCTACATAATCAGCAGGGGCTGCGCACACTTAGAGCCGCATTGTACTGCACATGATGACGGTGGAGTAAGAACAATCCGGGATCAGCGCTTCTTATATCCTCCAACATATAGAAAAATCAATTCATAGGAAACTGCTGGAGGGGGATGGGAGGGGGGGCTGCATCATAGTCAGGGGTCCGGGGAGGAGAGGTGCACACTGACCCCACCAGCAGAATAGTGAGTGCAGCTCTGGAGTATAATACAGGATATAACTCAGGATCAGTACAGGATAAGTAATGTAATGTATGTGCACAGTGATCTCACCAGCAGAATAGTGAGTACAGCTCTGGAGTATAATACAGGATATAACTCAGGATCAGTACAGGATAAGTAATATAATGTATGTACACAGTGACCCCACCAGCAGAATAGTGAGTACAGCTCTGGAGTATAATACAGGATATAACTCAGGATCAGTACAGGATAAGTAATGTAATGTATGTACACAGTGACCTGACCAGCAGAATAGTGAGTACAGCTCTGGGGTATAATACAGGATATAACTCAGGATCAGTACAGGATCAGTAATGTAATGTATGTACACAGTGACCTGACCAGCAGAATAGTGAGTACAGCTCTGGGGTATAATACAGGATATAACTCAGGATCAGTACAGGATCAGTAATGTAATGTATGTACACAGTGACCTCACCAGCAGAATAGTGAGTACAGCTCTGGAGTATAATACAGGATATAACTCAGGATCAGTACAGGATAAGTAATGTAATGTATGTACACAGTGATCCCACCAGCAGAATAGTGAGTGCAGCTCTGCAGTATAATACAGGATATAACTCAGGATCAGGACAGGATAAGTAATATAATGTATAAACACAGTGACCTCACCAGCAGAATAGTGAGTACAGCTCTGGAGTATAATACAGGATATAACTCAGGATCAGTACAGGATAAGTAATGTAATGTATGTACACAGTGATCTCACCAGCAGAATAGTGAGTACAGCTCTGGAGTATAATACAGGATATAACTCAGGATCAGTACAGGATAAGTAATGTAATGTATGTACACAGTGACCTCACAGCAGAATAGTGAGTACAGCTCTGGAGTATAATACAGGATATAACTCAGGATCAGTACAGGATAAGTAATGTAATGTATGTACACAGTGACCTCACCAGCAGAATAGTGAGTACAGCTCTGGGGTATAATACAGGATATAACTCAGGATCAGTACAGGATAAGTCATGTAATGTATGTACACAGTAACCTCCCCAGCAGAATAGTGAGTACAGCTCTGGAGTATAATACAGGATATAACTCAGGATCAGTACAGGATCAGTAATGTAATGTATGTACACAGTGACCTCACCAGCAGAATAGTGAGTACAGCTCTGGAGTATAATACAGGATATAACTCAGGATCAGTACAGGATCAGTAATGTAATGTATGTATACAGTGACCTCACCAGCAGAATAGTGAGTGCAGCTCAGGAGTGTAATACAGGATATAACTCAGGATCAGTACAGGATAAGTAATGTAATGTATGTACACAGTGACCCCACCAGCAGAATAGTGAGTGCAGCTCTGGAGTATAATACAGGATAAGTAATGTATGGCTGGGCACGTATAGCGGTTGGCGGTGGGGTGGCGGCAGCTGTCAGGAGATGAGGTGTGCTTATAATGGGGATTACACCGGAGTCATCTGAAGCGGGATTATCACAGCCCTGTGCGGCGCGGAGCTCTAGACACCAAATCCATGCTGTGCCTTTAAATCCCTCCTCCTGGCAGTGCCTCCCCCCATCCCTGTCCCTGTCACTGACATCCTCTGTCTATGTGCGGGCTGGAGAGCGAGCAGCATCCATCCCTCATCCCTGATCAGCAGGGTACCACCACACATCATCCATCTCCCCCTCCCCTGCCACTCCATGCCCCCCTCCCTGCCTCTCCCCCTCTCCCCATTGTCTCTTTGTCTTCTCCTAGGACTCTGCCCCCTTTTGTCCGTCCGTCTGTGTTGTGCCCCCCTCTCCGGTGTGTGTGTGTGTGAATAGTGTCCCCCCCTGAGCGGTGTCTCTGTGTCTCCCCCTCCCCCACCCCACCCCTTCCCCTTCCCCGTCTCTCGTCTCCATCCTCTATACTGCCGCAATGGTACATGTCCTGGCCGCTGGCAGCCTCTTCTTCCCGGGTCTCTTCCTCCTCTCCAAGGCCGGACTGCGGAGGCTGAGGATTTTCTGTGGGGAGGAATCCAACATCGTCATAGTGTCAGCAAGGTACCCGGGGGGAGGGGAGCCGGGGGGGCACTGATGCTGCACCAGCCTGACGCCGGGCACCGTGTATATATATATATATAGAGAGAGAGAGAGAGAGAGTGTAAACAAACACGGGGGCATATACGGGGCACACACCTATGTATACATTACACTGCCCCGGCAATGCCCCCAGCCTGGTATGGATGACGGCTGCCAAGCCCTGCAAGTATGTGTGTCACTAGAGGAGGACGACGCGTGGTCACAGGAGGTGACACCATAACCCAGCTTGCCTCCATTCTAATGCAAAACTACAACTCCCAGCATGCATGGACAGCCTTCGGCTGTCCAGGCATGCTGGGAGTTGTAGTTTTGCAACAGCTGGAGACTACATTATCTGTACTCAGAGAGTTATCACTGTGTTATCTGTGGTGTTACATAGGACTGCAGGTCACATCTATACATTATCTGTACTCAGAGTTATCACTGTTATCTGTGGTGTTACATAGGACTGCAGGTCACATCTATACATTATCTGTACTCAGAGAGTTATCACTGTGTTATCTGTGGTGTTACATAGGACTGCAGGTCACATCTATACATTATCTGTACTCAGAGAGTTATCACTGTTATCTGTGGTGTTACATAGGACTGCAGGTCACATCTAGTACATTATCTGTACTCAGAGTTATCACTGTTATCTGTGGTGTTACATAGGACTGCAGGTCACATCTATACATTATCTGTACTCAGAGTTATCACTGTTATCTGTGGTGTTACATAGGACTGCAGGTCACATCTATACATTATCTGTACTCAGAGAGTTATCACTGTGTTATCTGTGGTGTTACATAGGACTGCAGGTCACATCTATACATTATCTGTACTCAGAGAGTTATCACTGTTATCTGTGGTGTTACATAGGACTGCAGGTCACATCTAGTACATTATCTGTACTCAGAGTTATCACTGTGTTATCTGTGGTGTTACATAGGACTGCAGGTCACATCTATACATTATCTGTACTCAGAGTTATCACTGTTATCTGTGGTGTTACATAGGACTGCAGGTCACATCTATACATTATCTGTACTCAGAGAGTTATCACTGTGTTATCTGTGGTGTTACATAGGACTGCAGGTCACATCTATACATTATCTGTACTCAGAGTTATCACTGTTATCTGTGGTGTTACATAGGACTGCAGGTCACATCTATACATTATCTGTACTCAGAGAGTTATCACTGTGTTATCTGTGGTGTTACATAGGACTGCAGGTCACATCTATACATTATCTGTACTCAGAGAGTTATCACTGTTATCTGTGGTGTTACATAGGACTGCAGGTCACATCTAGTACATTATCTGTACTCAGAGTTATCACTGTTATCTGTGGTGTTACATAGGACTGCAGGTCACATCTATACATTATCTGTACTCAGAGTTATCACTGTTATCTGTGGTGTTACATAGGACTGCAGGTCACATCTATACATTATCTGTACTCAGAGAGTTATCACTGTGTTATCTGTGGTGTTACATAGGACTGCAGGTCACATCTATACATTATCTGTACTCAGAGAGTTATCACTGTTATCTGTGGTGTTACATAGGACTGCAGGTCACATCTAGTACATTATCTGTACTCAGAGTTATCACTGTGTTATCTGTGGTGTTACATAGGACTGCAGGTCACATCTATACATTATCTGTACTCAGAGTTATCACTGTTATCTGTGGTGTTACATAGGACTGCAGGTCACATCTATACATTATCTGTACTCAGAGAGTTATCACTGTGTTATCTGTGGTGTTACATAGGACTGCAGGTCACATCTATACATTATCTGTACTCAGAGTTATCACTGTTATCTGTGGTGTTACATAGGACTGCAGGTCACATCTATACATTATCTGTACTCAGAGAGTTATCACTGTGTTATCTGTGGTGTTACATAGGACTGCAGGTCACATCTATACATTATCTGTACTCAGAGAGTTATCACTGTTATCTGTGGTGTTACATAGGACTGCAGGTCACATCTATACATTATCTGTACTCAGAGAGTTATCACTGTGTTATCTGTGGTGTTACATAGGACTGCAGGTCTCATCTATACATTATCTGTACTCAGAGTTATCGCTGTGTTATCTGTGTTGTTACATAGGACTGCAGGTCACATCTATACATTATCTGTGCTCAGAGAGTTATCACTGTTATCTGTGGTGTTACATAGGACTGCAGGTTACATCTACTACATTATCTGTACTCAGAGAGTTATCACTGTTATCTGTGGTGTTACATAGGACTGCAGGTTACATCTACTACATTATCTTTTATCTGTGGTGTTACATAGGACTGTAGGTCACATCTATACATTATCTGTACTCAGAGAGTTATCACTGTTATCTGTGGTGTTACATAGGACTGCAGGTCACATCTATACATTATCTGTACTCAGAGAGTTATCACTGTGTTATCTGTGGTGTTACATAGGACTGCAGGTCACATCTATACATTATCTGTACTCAGAGAGTTATCACTGTGTTATCTGTGGTGTTACATAGGACTGCAGGTCACATCTATACATTATCTGTACTCAGAGAGTTATCACTGTGTTATCTGTAGTGTTACATAGGACTGCAGGTCACATCTATACATTATCTGTACTCAGAGAGTTATCACTGTGTTATCTGTGGTGTTACATAGGACTGCAGGTGACATCTATACATTATCTGTACTCAGAGAGTTATCACTGTGTTATCTGTGGTGTTACATAGGACTGCATGTCACATCTATACATTATCTGTACTCAGAGTTATCACTGTTATCTGTGGTGTTACATAGGACTGCAGGTCACATCTATACATTATCTGTACTCAGAGAGTTACCACTGTTATCTGGGGTGTTACATAGGACTGCAGGTCACATCTATACATTATCTGTACTCAGAGAGTTATCACTGTGTTATCTGTGGTGTTACATAGGACTGCAGGTCACATCTATACATTATCTGTACTCAGAGAGTTATCACTGTGTTATCTGTGGTGTTACATAGGACTGCAGGTCACATCTACTACATTATCTGTACTCAGAGAGTTATCACTGTGTTATCTGTGGTGTTACATAGGACTGCAGGTCACATCTATACATTATCTGTACTCAGAGAGTTATCACTGTGTTATCTGTGGTGTTACATAGGACTGCAGGTCACATCTATACATTATCTGTACTCAGAGAGTTATCACTGTGTTATCTGTGGTGTTACATAGGACTGCAGGTCACATCTATACATTATCTGTACTCAGAGAGTTATCATTGTGTTATCTGTGGTGTTACATAGGACTGCAGGTCACATCTATACATTATCTGTACTCAGAGAGTTATCACTGTTATCTGTGGTGTTACATAGGACTGCAGGTCACATCTATACATTATCTGTACTCAGAGAGTTATCACTGTGTTATCTGTGGTGTTACATAGGACTGCAGGTCACATCTATACATTATCTGTACTCAGAGAGTTATCACTGTTATCTGTGGTGTTACATAGGACTGCAGGTCACATCTATACATTATCTGTACTCAGAGAGTTATCACTGTTATCTGTGGTGTTACATGGGACTGCAGGTCACATCTATACATTATCTGTACTCAGAGAGTTATCACTGTTATCTGTGGTGTTACATAGGACTGCAGGTCACATCTATACATTATCTGTACTCAGAGATTTATCACTGTTATCTGTGGTGTTACATAGGACTGCAGGTCACATCTATACATTATCTGTACTCAGAGAGTTATCACGGTGTTATCTGTGGTGTTACATAGGACTGCAGGTCACATCTATACATTATCTGTACTCAGAGAGTTATCACGGTGTTATCTGTGGTGTTACATAGGACTGCAGGTCACATCTACTACATTATCTGTACTCAGAGAGTTATCACTGTGTTATCTGTGGTGTTACATAGGACTGCAGGTCACATCTACTACATTATCTGTACTCAGAGAGTTATCACTGTGTTATCTGGGGTGTTACATAGGACTGCAGGTCACATCTATACATTATCTGTACTCAGAGAGTTATCACTGTTATCTGTGGAGTTACATAGGACTGCAGGTCACATCTACTACATTATCTGTACTCAGAGAGTTATCGCTGTGTTATCTGTGGTGTTACATAGGACTGCAGGTCACATCTATACATTATCTGTACTCAGAGAGTTATCACTGTGTTATCTGTGGTGTTACATAGGACTGCAGGTCACATCTATACATTATCTGTACTCAGAGAGTTATCACTGTTATCTGTGGTGTTACATAGGACTGCAGGTCACATCTATACATTATCTGTACTCAGAGAGTTATCACTGTGTTATCTGTGGTGTTACATAGGACTGCAGGTCACATCTATACATTATCTGTACTCAGAGAGTTATCACGGTGTTATCTGTGGTGTTACATAGGACTGCAGGTCACATCTATACATTATCTGTACTCAGAGAGTTATCACTGTGTTATCTGTGGTGTTACATAGGACTGCAGGTCACATCTATACATTATCTGTACTCAGAGAGTTATCACTGTTATCTGTGGTGTTACATAGGACTGCAGGTCACATCTATACATTATCTGTACTCAGAGAGTTATCACGGTGTTATCTGTGGTGTTACATAGGACTGCAGGTCACATCTACTACATTATCTGTACTCAGAGAGTTATCACTGTGTTATCTGTGGTGTTACATAGGACTGCAGGTCACATCTACTACATTATCTGTACTCAGAGAGTTATCACTGTGTTATCTGGGGTGTTACATAGGACTGCAGGTCACATCTATACATTATCTGTACTCAGAGAGTTATCACTGTTATCTGTGGAGTTACATAGGACTGCAGGTCACATCTACTACATTATCTGTACTCAGAGAGTTATCGCTGTGTTATCTGTGGTGTTACATAGGACTGCAGGTCACATCTATACATTATCTGTACTCAGAGAGTTATCACTGTGTTATCTGTGGTGTTACATAGGACTGCAGGTCACATCTATACATTATCTGTACTCAGAGAGTTATCACTGTTATCTGTGGTGTTACATAGGACTGCAGGTCACATCTACTACATTATCTGTACTCAGAGAGTTATCACTGTGTTATCTGTGGTGTTACATAGGACTGCAGGTCACATCTACTACATTATCTGTACTCAGAGAGTTATCACTGTGTTATCTGGGGTGTTACATAGGACTGCAGGTCACATCTATACATTATCTGTACTCAGAGAGTTATCACTGTTATCTGTGGTGTTACATAGGACTGCAGGTCACATCTACTACATTATCTGTACTCAGAGAGTTATCACTGTTATCTGTGGTGTTACATAGGACTGCAGGTGACATCTATACATTATCTGTACTCAGAGAGTTATCACTGTTATCTGTGGTGTTACATAGGACTGCAGGTTACATCTATACATTATCTGTACTCAGAGAGTTATCACTGTTATCTATGGTGTTACATAGGACTGCAGGTCACATCTATACATTATCTGTACTCAGAGAGTTATCACTGTTATCTGGGGTGTTACATAGGACTGCAGGTCACATCTATACATTATCTGTACTCAGAGAGTTATCACTGTGTTATCTGTGGTGTTACATAGGACTGCAGGTCACATCTATACATTATCTGTACTCAGAGAGTTATCAATGTTATCTGTGGTGTTACATAGGACTGCAGGTCACATCTATACATTATCTGTACTCAGAGGGTTATCACTGTGTTATCTGTGGTGTTACATAGGACTGCAGGTCACATCTATACATTATCTGTACTCAGTTATCACTGTTATCTGTGGTGTTACATAGGACTGCAGGTCACATCTATACATTATCTATACTCAGAGAGTTATCACTGTTATCTGTGGTGTTACATAGGACTGCAGGTCACATCTATACATTATCTGTACTCAGAGAGTTATCACTGTTATCTGTGGTGTTACATAGGACTGCAGGTCACATCTATACATTATCTGTACTCAGAGAGTTATCACTGTTATCTGTGGTGTTACATAGGACTGCAGGTCACATCTACTACATTATCTGTACTCAGAGAGTTATCACTGTGTTATCTGTGGTGTTACATAGGACTGCAGGTCACATCTATACATTATCTGTACTCAGAGAGTTATCACTGTGTTATCTGTGGTGTTACATAGGACTGCAGGTCACATCTACTACATTATCTGTACTCAGAGAGTTATCACTGTGTTATCTGTGGTGTTACATAGGACTGCAGGTCACATCTATACATTATCTGTACTCAGAGAGTTATCACTGTGTTATCTGTGGTGTTACATAGGACTGCAGGTCACATCTATACATTATCTATACTCAGAGAGTTATCACTGTTATCTGTGGTGTTACATAGGACTGCAGGTCACATCTATACATTATCTGTACTCAGAGAGTTATCACTGTGTTATCTGTGGTGTTACATAGGACTGCAGGTCACATCTATACATTATCTGTACTCAGAGAGTTATCAATGTTATCTGTGGTGTTACATAGGACTGCAGGTCACATCTATACATTATCTGTACTCAGAGGGTTATCACTGTGTTATCTGTGGTGTTACATAGGACTGCAGGTCACATCTATACATTATCTGTACTCAGAGAGTTATCACTGTGTTATCTGTAGTGTTACATAGGACTGCAGGTCACATCTATACATTATCTGTACTCAAAGAGTTATCATTGTGTTATCTGTGGTGTTACATAGGACTGCAGGTCACATCTATACATTATCTGTACTCAGAGAGTTATCACTGTTATCTGTGGTGTTACATAGGACTGCAGGTCACATCTATACATTATCTGTACTCAGAGAGTTATCACTGTGTTATCTGTGGTGTTACATAGGACTGCAGGTCACATCTATACATTATCTGTACTCAGAGAGTTATTATTGTGTGTTACCTGTCGTGTTACATAGGACTGCTGGTTACCTTCATATATCTTCTGTAGAGGTCCAGGATCCATCAGTATAGTCCCAGGTCTTGCTGTCATGGTGCCCCCCATCCTGCTGTGCCCTGAGTGGTCCCTATAGCTTCAGGACTTAGATCCTGACTGTAGGGGGCAGCACCATTCTCCTGCAGGGAACATTAGTGATAGGGATAATATGTCAGCTCTGGTTGGCATGAACTTCAGTGGTGTTAGGATTCGGCTGGCAGGATGTGGATCCTCTGTGTCAGAGAGGGATTGGCGTGGACCGTGTCGGTGGACCAGTTCTAAGAGGCTACTGGTATTCACCAGAGCCCGCCGCAAAGCGGGATGGTCTTGCTGCGGCGGTAGCAAGCAGGTCGTATCCACCGGCAACGGCTCAACCTCGCTGACTGCTGAGAAGGCGTGGGACAGAAGGACAAGGCAGAGGCAAGGTCAGACGTAGCAGAAGGTCGGGGCAGGCGGCAAGGTTCGTAGTCAATGGTGATAGCAGAAGTTCAGGTAACACAGGCTTTGGACAACACTAAACGCTTTCACTGGCACAAGGCAACAAGATCCGGCAAAGCAGGGAAGGGGAAGTGAGGTAATATAGGGAAGTGCACAGGTGGAAGCTAATCAGACTGATTGGGCCAGGCACCAATCACTGGTGCACTGGCCCTTTAAATCATAAAGAGCTGGCACGCGCGCGCCCTAGAGAGCGGAGCCGCGCGCGCCAGAACATGACAGCCGGGGAACGGGATGGGTAAGTGGCTTGGGATGCAATTCGCGAGCGGGCGCGTCCCGCTATGCGAATCGCATCCCCATTGTTTATGACAGCGCAGCGCTCCTGGTCAGCGGGTCTGACCGGGGCGCTGCAGAAAGGAGAACGCCGCGAGCGCTCCGGGGAGGAGCAGGGACCCGGAGCGCTCGGCGTAACAATGACAAGGTGGCAGAGTCTGGCATTCTCTGGGTATTGCTTCACTATAAATGTATAGTAAAGAGGGGGCAGTTTCATTGTTTGTGTGGGTATCATATGGCACAATATGGGCACAGACTGGCTCTATATATTAGATTACATTGCTCTATGTGGATAAAGTTGGCACTATGTGGGCACTGGATGACTGCACATGGTAAGTATGGCACTATGTGGGCACTGGATGACTGCACATGGTAAGTATGGCACTATGTGGGCACTGGATGACTGCACATGGTAAGTATGGCACTATGTGGGCACTGGATGACTGCACATGGTAAGTATGGCACTATGTGGGCACTGGATGACTGCACATGGTAAGTATGGCACTATGTGGGCACTATGTGAGAACTAGTAAGGACACAAGTATTTACACAGCGGGATAGCTGCTCAGAACTTTATAGATAGTGAAAGATATGTGGGAAACCTTGATTTACCTTTCAGGCACAGTGTGGACCCTCGGGAGGAGGCAGACAGGCACAGCTTGCATGCACACAGTCCAGGATCTCTCTTGTATATAACTATTTATGCCCCGCCCCCTTTTCTTGTGTTGTGTTCTGATCTGTCTGTTACTAGAAGCGGAATTAACCTAACAACAGGCAGTGAGCAGCAGATTCCACAGAAGGGAGACACCTAGTGGACAAAACTTTAGGGATTTTATTTTCTGGGGTAAAGAGTCATTTATGGTAAATAAAGTGATTGACAAATATTTTGGGGAATCACATGGGCTATCACATGACAGGGAGGAACTCTGTTATTTTCCAATGACAGAACCGTATGAGGGTTTGATGTTTTTGTATGACAACTTGTATTTTTTTTATGATGCCCTTTATTGTACCATAAATATACACAAAAAACAACCTTTATGGGGTGAAACTGAAAAGAAGGCACTTCTGCAGCTTATAAGTGGTTTGGTTACTGACCCCCTAAGAGCCCCTGCTTGATGCACAGCTATTTCTCATTCTCTACAGTTCAGGGGGCAGGACCAGAGCTGGGCTGTTTGTCAGTAGCAAACACAGGCACTTCCTTTACTGACTTGTCTGGCCAATCACTGCACAGTACATACTTCTCTCTGCTTGGCCATGACATAGTGCTGGTAAAAGTGCATTAAACAATCTGCCACTGTGCAGGGCTCATGATTTACCCAATACAGCACTATAGGCATGTGAGGGAGAAGGAGTTACTTTTGCACTGGGTTTGACATGGTGCTATGTGAGCAGAAAGTAAAGAAACAGCAGCAACAGCACAGCAAGGAAAGGGTTACACAAATCACTGAGCTGCTGCTGAGAAGCTAAGAGATGGTGAGATTACACTGCAGCGCTGTAGACAGACAACAGTAAATACACTGGTATTTACACATGTGTCATGAGTAATGAGGGGTAAGCTTTGATTTACCTTTCAGGAGCAGTGTGACCATCTTCAGCAGACAGACTGGCTAAGCTTGCAGATAAACAGCCCAGGCTTTTTTTTCTCTCCTGCACATAGCATATACTAAAACCCTGCCCCCAATTTCTGTAATTTGTCCTGATCAACCTGTTACTAGAGACAGAATTCCCCTAACAACAGTCAGTAAACAGCAGATTGCAGAGAAATGAGACACCTAGTGGCCAAAACTAGAAATATGTAGGAAATCACTTTGGCATGACATGAAAGGGCATTGTGTGAAAAACAGTGATCTCACCATATTCTGAACCTTATAACTTTTATGTACAAAGCTTTCTGTGGGCTTGTTATTTGTGTGGTCATCTTGGGGCTTTTTGATATCTTTTTATTTCATGTTATGTGGGATTTTTTTTTGGTTTATGGTATTCACTATACAGGATAAATATGGTGTCACGCTGATGTCCGCCATTAACCCCATGGATGCCGTGAGCAATGTCTATCACAGCATCTATTTGGAAAATGAAGGGGTCGGTGGGTTTGGATGGGCTCATCGGACCCCCACAGTGCAATCATAGGGGTCCGATGAGCAAAAATGGCCTACTGCTCACCTCAGACCTGCAGGATATCTGATCTTCTTCTACAGCCTGCAGATGCAGACAGACTATACAAGAAGATCCCCGATAGCACTGATCAGTATTAATTACATAGCACTGATCAGTACATAGCAATCTAATGATTACATATCATAGTCTCCTATGGGAACTTAAAAAGTGTAAAATAAATATGATTTTTTTTTTTTACAAATATATATATATTCAAAAACAATGCAGCACTACTTCTCCATTTGATGCCCGGTGCCAGCGCCCCGACTCGATCAAAGTCCTTGTAAGAGAAAACAATGGCGCAGCACTCCAAAATTGCAAAAAAAGTGTAAAATTTATTCCTTCATGTCAAAATTTAAGCAACGTTTCAGCTCCCCAATGGGGAGCTGAAACGTCGCTTAAATTTTGACATGAAGGAATAAATTTTACACTTTTTTTGCAATTTTGGAGTGCTGCGCCATTGTTTTCTATATATACATATAAGTCCCCCCTCGCCAATAATAAAAAGAAATCACCCCCACTTTCCCCCCAAATAATTAAAAAAAACACCACATATGTGGCATGACAGCATGTGGATCCCGGGCAATGGCGTAAACCTAAAAAATTTAAGTATTGCTGATTTTTGGTCACATGATATGTCAGAAAAGTCCATTCAAAACAAAAATGGTAGGGATGTAAGAAAAAAATTGATTCCCGCGATAATCGCGATTTTTCACTTGCCGATACTGAATCGATTCAAAAATATTTTGAATCGATTCAGTATCGGCAAGTGAAAAATCGCTTTAGTGATGTGGAATTTGTATCTCCTGATGCACAGAAAGCAGCATGTCCCGGGCATCAGGAGATACAAGTTCCACATTTTGTCAGCCGGATCTGACACGGCGGCGGCGCTCTGGATGTATGGAGCGGGCTCCGACTCCTGCCCGCTCCATTCTCTACTGAGAACAGCCGGGGGCCACCGCTAATAGCCAGCATGCGGCGATCGCCGCGGCTGGCTATTAACCCTTTAGATCGCCGCTGTCAAAGCTGACAGCGGCGTCTAAAGGGAGATGTGTATGCTCTCCGTGGCTCTGTCATTGATAGATCCTGGCTGGACCAGACTCTATCAATGGATCGCAGATCAATGGAGTTCAATAGAATCTATTCATCTGTCTGAGGAATGTAATGATTCCTAAAAGACTAATAAAGTGTACAAAAAAAATAAAATAAAAATAAAGTTTTAATAAAAGCGTAAAAGACATTGTTTTTTAAACAGAATCGGGATATATCGCGATGTATCGTCACCTAGACGGTATCGCGATATATCGGGATATATCGAATCGCCACACTGGTATCGCGATTCGAATCGAATCGCCAAATTCTTGGCGATTCACACCCCTAAAAAATGGTAGCACAAAAAACTGCAGATCACGGCGCAAAACTGACCCTCGTACAGTCCTGTGTACTGAAAATGAAAAGATTTTTAGGGGTCAGAAAAGGTCAATTTATAACATTCTGATTTTGTACAAAACTATTTTTTTTTAAGCCGTACAATAATAGTAAAGAAAGTAAATAGTAAAGTACAATTGGTCGCGCAAAAAAACAAACATAGAGGTCTGTGGAACCTGGCTGTGTCATCAAGGGGTTAAAGGGGGACCCTTCCTAAAGGATTGGGCGATTGTGGGTACGGGATGTTGTACCAGTCATCAGAGACTCTTCAGACAGTATCACACATATGGGATCAGATACATAGCGGAACAGACAGTATAACATGAACAGATTAGATACATTTAGATGACAATATGACACATGATAGGTTTAGATACAGCAGCTCAGCAGACAGTATCACAATTGATAGGTTTAGATACTGTAGCTCAGCAGACAGTATCACACATGATAGGATTAGATACACAGCTAAGCAGCAGTATCACTCATGATATGATTAGATACACAGCAAAGCAGACTGTATCACACATGATCGGATTAGATACACAGCAAAGCTGACTGTATCACACATGATAAGATTAGATACACAGCAAAGCAGACCGTATCACACATGTTAGAATTAGATACAGAGCTAAGCAGCAGTATCACTCATGATATGATTAGATACACAGCAAAGCAGACAATATCACACATGATCGGATTAGATACACAGCAAAGCAGACTGTATCACACATGATAAGATTAGATACACAGCTAAGTAGCAGTATCACTCATGATATGGTTAGATACACAGCAAAGCAGACAATATCACACATGATCGGATTAGATACACAGCAAAGCAGACAGTATCACACATGAGCGGATTAGATACACAGTAAAGCAGACAGTATCACTCATGATATGATTAGATACACAGCAAAGCAGACAATATCACACATGATCGGATTAGATACACAGCAAAGCAGACAGTATCACACATGAGCGGATTAGATACACAGCAAAGCAGACAGTATCACTCATGATATGATTAGATACACAGCAAAGCAGACAATATCACACATGATCGGATTAGATACACAGCTAAGCAGACAGTATCACACATGAGCGGATTAGATACACAGCAAAGCAGACTGTATCACACATGATATGATTAGATACACTAAGTAGACAATGGGGGAAATACACAAAACCTGTGTGGAGGAAGAGTTGTGCAGTTGCCAATAGCAACCAATCAGATCACTTCTTTCATTTAAAAAAAAAAAAAAAAGGCCAGTGAAAAATGAAAGAAGCGATCTGATTGGTTGCTATGGGCAACTGCACCGCTCTTCCTCCACACAGGTTTTTGATACATTTTCCCCTGATATGCTTAGATACACTGAGAGAGATTTATCAAGACCAGTGCAAAGGCAAAGTTGACCAGTTGCCCATAGCAACCAATCAGATCGCTTCTTTCATTTTTGAAAAGGCCTCTGTGAAGAATTCTGATTGGTTGCTATGGGCAACTGGGTAAAGCTCCCCAATTGTATCAAACACAATAAGCTTAGATACAAAGCTCAGAAGACTGTCTCACACATGACTCCATGGCTTAGATAATTGTTTCCCAACCAGGGTGCCTCCAGCTGTTGCAAAACTACAACTCCCAGCATGCCCGGACAGCCAAAGGCTGTCCGGGCATGCTGGGAGTTGTAGTTTTGCAACAGCTGGAGGCACCCTGGTTGGAAAACACTGGCTTAGATACACAGCTCAGCAGCTCTGGAGTACAGGGATGCTCTCGGCAGATGACATTACAGTAGATGCCGCATTGTTGCTGAGCAAGGATTTGGCTGCAGTGATATCCGCTCCTCCTGCCTCCTCATGAATATTGGGTCCCCACAAGATGGCGGCTGGATGCGGAGGACACGTTACGCTGACAGCACCTGGATCCTGTATATTTAGCTCGGTCAAAGGAGAGAGCGTGCCTGTAAATACATCACAGGTGACCTTCATGGCAGATGCTGGAACCGCAGACAATAGAACAATATACAGGAGATATATAACTTATACCAGCTGTGCATATATATTATATACAGTATATACCCAGGTTATACCAGCATGGTCCATATCACTATATACAGGAGATATATAACTTATACCAGCTGTACATATATATTATATACAGTATATACCCAGGTTATACCAGCATGGTCCATATCACTATATACAGGAGATATATAACTTATACCAGCTGTACATATATATTATATACAGTATATAACAGGTTATGCCAGCATGGTCCATATCACTATATACAGTATATATATAACTTATACCAGCTGTACATGTATATTATATACAGTATATACCAGGTTATACCAGCATGGTCCATATCACTATATACAGGAGATATATAACTTATACCAGCTGTACATATATATTATATACAGTATATACCAGGTTATACCAGCATGGTCCATATCACTATATACAGGAGATATATAACTTATACCAGCTGTACATATATATTATATACAGTATATACCCAGGTTATACCAGCATGGTCCATATCACTATATACAGGAGATATATAACTTATACCAGCTGTACATATATATTATATACAGTATATAACAGGTTATGCCAGCATGGTCCATATCACTATATACAGTATATATATAACTTATACCAGCTGTACATGTATATTATATACAGTATATACCAGGTTATACCAGCATGGTCCATATCACTATATACAGGAGATATATAACTTATACCAGCTGTACATATATATTATATACAGTATATACCAGGTTATACCAGCATGGTCCATATCACTATATACAGGAGATATATAACTTATACCAGCTGTACATATATATTATATACAGTATATACCCAGGTTATACCAGCATGGTCCATATCACTATATACAGGAGATATATAACTTATACCAGCTGTACATATATATTATATACAGTATATACCAGGTTATACCAGCATGGTCCATATCCCTATATACAGGAGATATATAACTTATACCAGCTGTACATATATATTATATACAGTATATACCAGCATGGTCCATATCACTATATACAGGAGATATATAACTTATACCAGCTGTACATATATATTATATACAGTATATACCAGGTTATACCAGCATGGTCCATATCACTATATACAGGAGATATATAACTTATACCAGCTGTACATATATATTATATACAGTATATACCAGGTTATACCAGCATGGTCCATATCACTATATACAGGATATATATAACTTATACCAGCTGTACATATATATTATATACAGTATATACCCAGGATATACCAGCATGGTCCATATCACTATATACAGGAGATATATAACTTATACCAGCTGTACATATATATTATATACAGTATATACCCAGGTTATACCAGCATGGTCCATATCACTATATACAGGAGATATATAACTTATACCAGCTGTACATATATATTATATACAGTATATACCAGGTTATACCAGCATGGTCCATATCACTATATAGAGGAGATATATAACTTATACCAGCTGTGCATATATATTATATACAGTATATACCCAGGTTATACCAGCATGGTCCATATCACTATATACAGGAGATATATAACTTATACCAGCTGTACATATATATATTATATACAGTATATACTAGGTTATACCAGCATGGTCCATATCACTATATATAGGACATATATAACTTATACCAGCTGTACATATATATTATATACAGTATATACCCAGGTTATACCAGCTTGGTCCATATCACTATATACAGGAGATATATAACTTATACCAGCTGTGCATATATATTATATACAGTATATACCCAGGTTATACCAGCATGGTCTATATCACTATATACAGGAGATATATAACTTATACCAGCTGTACATATATATTATATACAGTATATACCCAGGTTATACCAGCATGGTCCATATCACTATATACAGGAGATATATAACTTATACCAGCTGTACATATATATTATATATAGTATATACCCAGGTTATACCAGCATGGTCCATATCACTATATACAGGAGATATATAACTTATACCAGCTGTACATATATATTATATACAGTATATACCCAGGTTATACCAGCATGGTCCATATCACTATATACAGGAGATATATAACTTATACCAGCTGTACATATATATTATATACAGTATATACCAGGTTATACCGGCATGGTCCATATACCTATATACAGGAGATATATAACTTATACCAGCTGTACATATATATATTATATACAGTATATACCAGGTTATACCAGCATGGTCCATATCACTATATATAGGACATATATAACTTATACCAGCTGTACATATATATTATATACAGTATATACCCAGGTTATACCAGCATGGTCCATATCACTATATACAGGAGATATATAACTTATACCAGCTGTGCATATATATTATATACAGTATATACCCAGGTTATACCAGCATGGTCTATATCACTATATACAGGAGATATATAACTTATACCAGCTGTACATATATATTATATACAGTATATACCCAGGTTATACCAGCATGGTCCATATCACTATATACAGGAGATATATAACTTATACCAGCTGTACATATATATTATATATAGTATATACCCAGGTTATACCAGCATGGTCCATATCACTATATACAGGAGATATATAACTTATACCAGCTGTGCATATATATTATATACAGTATATATCAGGTTATACCAGCATGGTCCATATCACTATATACAGGAGATATATAACTTATACCAGCTGTACATATATATTATATACAGTATATATCAGGTTATACCAGCATGGTCCATATCACTATATACAGGAGATATATAACTTATACCAGCTGTGCATATATATTATATACAGTATATACCAGGTTATACCAGCATGGTCCATATCACTATATACAGGAGATATATAACTTATACCAGCTGTACATATATATTATATACAGTATATATCAGGTTATACCAGCATGGTCCATATCACTATATACAGGAGATATATAACTTATACCAGCTGTGCATATATATTATATACAGTATATACCAGGTTATACCAGCATGGTCCATATACCTATATACAGGAGATATATAACTTATACCAGCTGTACATATATAATTATATACAGTATATACCAGGTTATACCAGCATGGTCCATATCACTATATACAGGAGATATATAACTTATACCAGCTGTACATATATATTATATACAGTATATACCAGGTTATACCAGCATGGTCCATATCACTATATACAGGAGATATATAACTTATACCAGCTGTACATATATATTATATACAGTATATACCCAGGATATACCAGCATGGTCCATATCACTATATACAGGAGATAAATAACTTATACCAGCTGTACATATATATATATATTTTATACCAGCATGGTCCATATCACTATATACAGGAGATATATAACTTATACCAGCTGTACATATATATTATATACAGTATATACCAGGTTATACCAGCATGGTCCATATCACTATATACAGGATATATATAACTTATACCAGCTGTACATATATATTATACAGTATATACCAGGTTATACCAGCATGGTCCATATCACTATATACAGGATATATATAACTTATGCCAGCTGTACATATATATTATATACAGTATATACCCAGGTTATACCAGCATGGTCCATATCACTATATACAGGAGATATATAACTTATACCAGCTGTACATATATATTATATACAGTATATACCCAGGTTATACCAGCATATCACTATATACAGGAGATATATAACTTATACCAGCTGTACATATATATTATATACAGTATATACCCAGGTTATACCAGCATGTTCCATATCACTATATACAGGATATATATATAACTTATACCAGCTGTACATATATATTATATACAGTATATACCAGGTTATACCAGCATGGTCCATATCACTATATACAGGAGATATATAACTTATACCAGCTGTACATATATAATTATATACAGTATATACCAGGTTATACCAGCATGGTCCATATCACTATATACAGGAGATATATAACTAGTGTTGAGCGGCATAGGCCATATTCGAATTCGCGAATATTCTCGAATATATGGACGAATATTCGCATATTCGTAATATTCCCGTTTTATTTTCGCATATGCGAATATTCGAGTGTGCGAAAATTAACATATGCGAAAATTCGCATATATGAAAGTTAGCATAATCGAATATTCGCATATACGAAAATTAGCATATGCAAATTTTCGTGTATGCGAAAATTCGCACACTGGTCTCACACAGTAGTATTAGAGCCTTCTTACACCACATAAGCTGGAAGCAGAGAGGGATGATCACTGTGATGTGTACTGTGAAAAAAACAAAAAACAAACGAATATTCGTAATTACGAATATATAGCGCTATATTCGCGAATAAAATTTGAATTGCGAATATTCGCGAGCAATACTATATATAACATACCAGCTGTACATATATAATTATATACAGTATATACCCAGGTTATACCAGCATGGTCCATATCACTATATACAGGAGATATATAACTTATACCAGCTGTACATATATATTATATACAGTATATACCAGGTTATACCAGCATGGTCCATATCACTATATACAGGAGATATATAACTTATACCAGCTGTACATATATATTATATACAGTATATACCCAGGTTATACCAGCATGGTCCATATCACTATATACAGGAGATATATAACTTATACCAGCTGTACATATATATTATATACAGTATATACCCAGGTTATACCAGCATGGTCCATATCACTATATACAGGAGATATATAACTTATACCAGCTGTATATACAGTATATACCAGGTTATACCAGCATGGTCCATATCACTATATACAGGAGATATATAACTTTTACCAGCTGTACATATATATATTATATACCAGGTTATACCAGCATGGTCAATATCACTATATAGAGGAGATATATAACTTATACCAGCTGTACATATATATTCTATACAGTATATACCCAGGTTATACCAGCATGGTCCATATCACTATATACAGGAGATATATAACTTATACCAGCTGTACATATATATTATATACAGTATATACCAGGTTATACCAGCATGGTCCATATCACTATATACAGGAGAGATATATAACTTATACCAGCTGTACATATATATATTATATACAGTATATACCAGGTTATACCAGCATGGTCAATATCACTATATAGAGGAGATATATAACTTATACCAGCTGTGCATATATATTATATACAGTATATACCCAGGTTATACCAGCATGGTCCATATCACTATATACAGGAGATATATAACTTATACCAGCTGTGCATATATATTATATACAGTATATACCAGGTTATACCAGCATGGTCCATATCACTATATACAGGACATATATAACTTATACCAGATGTACATATATATTATATACAGTATATACCCAGGTTATACCAGCATGGTCCATATCACTATATACAGGACATATATAACTTATACCAGCTGTACATATATATTATATACAGTATATACCAGGTTATACCAGCATGGTCCATATCACTATATACAGGACATATATAACTTATACCAGCTGTACATATATAATTATATACAGTATATACCCAGGTTATACCAGTATGGTCCATATCACTATATACAGGAGATATATAACTTATACCAGCTGTACATATATATTATATACAGTATATACCAGGTTATACCAGCATGGTCCATATCACTATATACAGGAGATATATAACTTATACCAGCTGTACATATATATTATATACAGTATATACCAGGTTATACCAGCATGGTCCATATCACTATATACAGGAGATATATAACTTATACCAGCTGTACATATATATTATATACAGTATATACCCAGGTTATACCAGTATGGTCCATATCACTATATACAGGAGATATATAACTTATACCAGCTGTACATATTGTACAAGTTTATCCTGGCACAGACTGACTCTCGCCTAGTTTTAAAGGGAACCAATCATCAGATTTTACCCTATATAAGGCTTGGCACAGCATTATATAGGGTAAAATGTTTATCCTCACCAGGGGGACGTTCCTGTCTGCGGGGAGGGTGAGGATATGTACTTATAAACTGCTCCCGCCGCGCTGTAAGTAGTGAGCAGAGCGATGACGCGGCCCGTCAATCAAGCGGAGGGGGCGTCGCTGCTGGTCAAAGACATGGGACTAGGTTAGAGGAGCTCCCCGCCCAGGGGACTACTTACGGGGGCGGCAAGGAGCATTTCATTCATATCCTCACCATCCCTTGGGGCAGGAGCCCCCCGGGGATGGTGAGGATAAAGATTTTACCCTATATAACGCTTAGACAAGCATTATATAGGGTAAATTCTGATGATTGGTTCCCTTTAATAGTGATGAGTTGTCTTCAGCACCTGTGCTGATCTGTGCTGGTCAGAAAACCTGAATTGGCCCAGGAAGGAGATAAAAGGCCCCTTTACCAAACTTGCTCTTCATCCAATAAAAATCCAGACACAACAAGATTTATCAAAGTCCAACGAGCTAAGTCTTGCCAGGGACTTAACTATTTCCTGGATCTCACATATCTCATTCAGCTTTCCCGGGATGGGATAAGTGCTTCCTTAACCTCTTAAGGACACAGCATTTTCGTTTTTTTTTCCCTCTGCACCTTCTTAAAATGATAACTCTTTCATATTTCCATCCACAGACCCATATGAGGGTTATTGTCATTTTTTGTGCGACCAATTATACTTTGTAATGACATCAATCATTTTACCACAAAATCTACGGCAAACCCAAAAATTTTTTTCCCATAGGAGACTATTTATAGCAATCATCAGATTGCTTATACTGTTCAGTGCTATGCATAGGCATAGCACTGATCAGCATCATCGGCGATCTTCTCTGGTCTGCTCGATGTCAAACCAGAGAGGAAGACACCGGGAGATGGACGGAGGCAGGTGAGGGGACCTCCGTCCGCCATCTTGGATGATCGGATCCCCGCGGCACTGCAATGGGCGATCCAATCGCCCATTCAAAGTGCTGCGCTGCTGCAGTAGCCGTGATCATTATTGATCATGGCATCTGAGGGGTTAATAGCGGACATCAGCGGGATCGCTGATGTCCGCCATTACCGGAGGGTCCCTGGCTGCTGATAGCAGCCAGGACTTGCCGTGCGTGATGCGAGCACCGTTCCGGTGCACGCGTCATTTATAGGACGTAAATGTACATTTACGTATCATTGCAATGGCCGGTATTTTTCAACCAATACTTAAATTCCCGAAATGTTGCACCATATACTATACCAGTGTTTCCCAGCCAGTGAGCCTCCAGCTGTTGCACAACTACAACTCCCAGCATGCCCGGACAGCCGTTGGCTGTCCGGGCATGCTGGGAGTTGTAGTTTTGCAACAGCTGGAGGCACCCCTGGTTGGCAAACATTGACTTTTACTGTATATTACTATATCGTCCAACATGCTGGGAGTTGTAGTTTTGTAACAGCTGGAGGCACCCCTGGTTGGGAAACATTGACTTTTACTGTATACTACTATATCGTCTATTGCTGAGCGAACTTACAGTAAATTCGATTCGTCACGAACTTCTCGGCTCGGCAGTTGATAACTTTTCCTGCATAAATGAGTTCAGCTTTCAGGTGCTCCGGTGGGCTGGAAAAGGTGGATACAGTCCTAGGAAAGAGTCTCTATCAACTGTCGAGCCGAGAAGTTTGTGACGAATTGAATTTACTGTAAGTTCGCTCATCTCTAATATCGTCCAACATGCTGGGAGTTGTAGTTTTGCAACAGCTGGAGACACCCCTGGTTGGGAAACATTGACTTATACTGTATACTACTATATCGTCCAACATGCTGGGAGTTGTAGTTTTGCAACAGCTGGAGGCACCCCTGGTTGGGAAACATTGACTTATACTGTATACTACTATATCATCCAACATGCTGGGAGTTGTAGTTTTGCAACAGCTGGAGGCACGCCTAGTTG
Source organism: Hyla sarda (assembly GCF_029499605.1). Lineage (NCBI taxonomy): Eukaryota > Metazoa > Chordata > Amphibia > Anura > Hylidae > Hyla > Hyla sarda. The sequence continues at coordinate 225,480,633 of NC_079196.1, forward strand.
GGAAACAATGACTTGTACTGTATAATAATATATCGTCCAACATGCTGGGAGTTGTAGTTTTGCAACAGCTGGAGGCACGCCTGGTTGGGAAACATTGACTTATACTGTATACTACTATATTGTCCAACATGCTGGGAGTTGTAGTTTTGAAACAGCTGGAGGCACCCCTGGTTGGGAAACATTGACTTATACTGTATACTACTATATCGTCCAACATGCTGGGAGTTGTAGTTTTGCAACAGCTGGAGACACCCCTGGTTGTGAAACATTGACTTATACTGTATACTACTATATTGTCCAACATGCTGGGAGTTGTAGTTTTGCAACAGCTGGAGGCACCCTTGGTTGGGAAACATTGACTTATACTGTATACTACTATATCGTCCAACATGCTGGGAGTTGTAGTTTTGCAACAGCTGGAGGCACGCCTGGTTGGGAAACATTGACTTATACTGTATACTACTATATTGTCCAACATGCTGGGAGTTGTAGTTTTAAAACAGCTGGAGGCACCCCTGGTTGGGAAACATTGACTTATACTGTATACTACTATATCGTCCAACATGCTGGGAGTTGTAGTTTTGCAACAGCTGGAGGCACGCCTGGTTGGGAAACGTTGACTTATACTGTATACTACTATATCGTCCAACATGCTGGGAGTTGTAGTTTTGCAACAGCTGGAGGCACTCCTGGTTGGGAAACATTGACTTAGGGAACATTCACACGGGCGGATTACCTGCGGATTTTCCGCTGCGTATCTGCTGCGGAAAATCCGCAGGGGATTTTTCTACCATTCTTGTATAGAAGTGAGCAATCCGGCACCAAGAAGCATAAATAGGCAAATGCAGTGTCCCAATATGCGAGGGGCTGAGTGTGCTGTGACAGTGGAGGTGCCAACGGGAAGTCATACTAGGCAAACAAGGCATGGAAAATAAACGTTGCACTCACCACAAAAAGCTGCAGGTTTTCTTTCAATTCATGTGTTTATTTGTCGATGATGTACAAACAGGCAGGAGGGAAGGGAGGGGAGCGGGCAACGGGCCGTTTCGCAGGAAGTCCGCTAGATCAGGCAGGAAGTCTGACCTCCTACGAAACGGCCCGTCGCACACATGAATTGAAAGAAAACCTGCTGCTTTTCGTGGTGAGTGCAACGTTTATTTTCCATTACATGGTTGGATTTTGCTACCATTGACTTCAATGTTTCCGAAGAAAAATCTACAAATCTGCCTCTATTGCAGATTTTCTGCTGACCCATTGAAGTCAATGGTAGCAAAATCCGCTGCGGATTTTCCGCAGCAGATACGCAGAGGAAAATTCTCAGATAATCCGCCCGTGTGAACGTACCCTTGTACTGTATACTACTAAATAGTCCCACATCCCCTGAGTTGTAGTTTTGCAACAGCTGGAGGCACCCTGGTTGGGAAACACTGACCTATCCTATACAGGATGTACATTTACGTATCAATGCAATGGCCGGTATTTTTCAACCAATACTTAAATTCCCGAAATGTTGCACCATATACTATACCAGTGTTTCCCAGCCAGTGAGCCTCCAGCTGTTGCACAACTACAACTCCCAGCATGCCCGGACAGCCAACGGCTGTCCGGGCATGCTGGGAGTTGTAGTTTTGCAACAGCTGGAGGCACCCCTGGTTGGGAAACATTGACTTATACTGTATACTACTATATCGTCTAACATGCTGGGAGTTGTAGTTTTGCAACAGCTGGAGGCACCCCTGGTTGGGAAACATTGACTTATACTGTATACTACTATATCGTCTAACATGCTGGGAGTTGTAGTTTTGCAACAGCTGGAGGCACCCCTGGTTGGGAAACATTGACTTTTACTGTATACTACTATATCGTCTAGGGATGAACGAACTTACAGTAAATTCGATTCGTCACGAACTTCTCGGCTCGGCAGTTGATGACTTTTCCTGCATAAATTAGTTCAGCTTTCCGGTGCTCCGGTGGGCTGGAAAAGGTGGATACATTCCTAGGAAAGAGTCTCCTAGGACTGTATCCACCTTTTCCAGCCCACGGGAGCATCTGAAAGCTGAACTAATTTGTGCAGGAAAATCCATCAACTGCCGAGCCGAGAAGTTTGTGACGAATCGAATTTACTGTAAGTTCGCTCATCTCTAATATCGTCCAACATGCTGGGAGTTGTAATTTTGCAACAGCTGGAGGCACGCCTGGTTGGGAAACATTGACTTGTACTGTATACTATTATATCGTCCAACATTCTGGGAGTTGTAATTTTGCAACAGCTGGAGGCACGCCTGGTTGGGAAACATTGACTTTTACTGTATACTACTATATCGTCCAACATTCTGGGAGTTGTAGTTTTGCAACAGCTGGAGGCACCCCTGGTTGGGAAACATTGACTTATACTATATACTACTATATCGTCCAACATGCTGGGAGTTGTAATTTTGCAACAGCTGGAGGCACCCCTGGTTATAATATCTCAATGATTCTAAGGCCCACTTTCTGCTGGGTGGGTGACATGGTGAGCACTGCCCCAAAATCAGAAGTAAGGACAACAAATGTCTTTGAGAAATCGGGTGATCAATGCCCCTTCTCTACAGACCTCCACCTGACCCTCCCAGACCTGTCCCCCATAGTCTGTCAAGGGAGCACAATGGGGGCAAAACATACGGTAGTAACTAACAAATCCTAAAAATCCTTCACGTGTTGCCGCAGTCCCGTGCGGCCCGAAGGGTAAACACACATATTACCAAAGACCATCTGGGGTGACAAACGCAGTCTTCTCTTTAGCACCATCAGGGAGGGGTACCTACCAATATCCTTTAGTCAGGTCAGTGGTAGAGACAAACATGGCTGAGTCTCTCAATCGTCTCATCAACCCTTGGCATCAGGCACAACAAACTTTGACGCAGTGCGCCACATGGCTTTGGAGTCGGCACATTGGGACTTGACCGCTCACTTTTGGATTCCTCAATAACCTTGAGGTCTAAGATCATTTTGACCCCTTTAGATACGACTTGTGTAACACTCACGGTAGTAGTGGATCCGCTGGACCTGTGTGGCAGATGACGCGGGCTGTACCAGGGAGCGGAGTCTAAGGTGCCGCTGGTTTTCACCAGAGCCCGACGAAAAGCAGGATGGACTTGGCACCCAGGTCACTACCCCTGGTACGACTCGTCCACACAGGTTTCTGAGATGTAACGTAGCACAGAAGGGATATGGCAGCTCGATGTCAGGATAGCAGAAGGTCGGGGCAGGCGGCACAGGTGCGTGGTCAGGAACGTAGCAGGAGGTCAATAGGCAGGCGGCACAGGAGCAAGGTCAGGTCACTGAGCAGAAGGTCAGAACACGGCAGGGCAAAACACAGTAACGCTTTCTCTAAGGCTCTAGGCAAACAAAGATCCGGCAAGGAGTGGTGGGGGGTGCAGATACTTATAACAGAGATAAAGGTGCAACTGATAATTAAGGGCGCACTGAGCCTTTAAATCGCATAGCGCCGGCACTTGCGCTCTAAGGGCCCGGGATGCGCGCATCGGCGATGTACAGGCAGAGAGGAGCCGGAGACAGCGTAGAGTAAGGAGATGCATAGGGGGGGGGGGGGTGCGTCCCGCACAGAGAGTCCTGGAGCCGCAGGAGGAGGGGAGCGCTCACGGTCAGGATGAGGGACCGGAAATCCTGAGGGAGTGTCAGACTCTTTTGTCTCCGCCTTCTGGACCCTGGATAGGGTCTCTGTATACGCCCCTCCAGAGTAGGCTTATACGTGGTGCTTCCTACTCTCTCGGTGACCTTATAGGGCCCTGGGCACTTTGTGAGGAAGTTACTTTCTACAGTGGGTACCAGCACCAACACTCGATCACCAGGGTTAAATGTTATCATTTTAGCCGACCTGTGAGTCCTGTCCAGAGAGTCAACTAACCTCTGTGTGATACTATAGGAGCCCTTAAAGGGGTACTCCACTGCCCCAGCGTTCGGAACATTTTGTTCCCAACGCTGGGTGCGGGCTACGGGGGTCGTGATGTCACAGCCACGCCCCCTCAGTGCAAGTCTATGGGAGGGGGCGTGGCGGCTGCCACGCCCCCTCCCATAGACTTGCATTGAGGGGACGTGACCGTGATGTCACAACCTCCACAGCCTGCACCCAGCGTTCAGAATAGTCCCAGTTTTTTTTTACATGGGAGTCAATGGGAACCGTACAGAATCGTATGTGCGTACAGTTCCATACGGTTTTTGACTTTGCACAGTTTTTTTTCTTGGAATTTCAATAAACAAATGAAACTTTATTCATAATGGAGTGAAAAGTTAAAAACATATACGTTTCTTTTTTTCTTAAAAAACGGTCGCAACCGGACATCATTTTTTTAAACCGTATACAGATAAAAATTAGTACACACGTTTTGATAGTCCGGTTTAGTCCGGTTTTGAGGAATCAGTTTTTTTTTAATCAAAAACCTGATACGGGAAGCGTATTACAAAAACGTGGTGTGAACCCGGCCTTAGACTAGTTACCAAGGAGCTTTTCCACATGTTCTCTTGAAGGGTCGTACCCAAAATATCCTCATGGATCAGGGACGTGTCTGACGTCATGAAGGCGATATATAGATTAAAGGGGTACTCCGCCCCTAGACATCTTATGCCCTATCCAAAGGACCCCGGGGATCGCTGCTGCAGCACCCCGCTATCATTACTGCGCAGAGCGAGATCGCTCTGTGCGTAATGACGGGCGATACAGGGGCCGGAGCATCGTTACGTCATGGCTCCGCCCCTCATGACGTCACGGCCCGCCCCCGTCAATACAAGTCTATGGAAGGGGCGTGGCGGTTATCACGCCCCCTGCCATAGACTTGCATTAAGGGGACGGGCTGTGATGTCACGAGGGGCGGAGCCATGATGTCACGCTGCTCCGGCCCCTGTATCGCCCGTCATTACGCACAGAGCGAACTCGCTCTGCGCAGTAATGATGGCGGGGTGCTGCAGCGGCGATCCCCGGGGTCCCCAGCAGCGAGACCGTGGTGATCTAACATCTTATCCCCTATCCTTTGGATAGGGGATAAGATGCCAGGGGCGGAGTACCCTATAAAAGCACGCACCCTATAAAAGTGTCATAGACCATATATCTAGCTCCCATGCAAAACAGGATTTAATCTGTCATGCTGTTAAAGGGGTACTCCGGTGAAAAACGTTTTTTTTTTTTTTTTTTTTTTTTTTAAATCAACTGGTGCCAGAAAGTTAAACAGATTTGTAAATTACTTCTATTAAAAAATCTTAATCCTTCCTGTACTTATTAGCTGCTGAATACTACAGTGGAAATTCTTTTCCGTTTCAAACACAGAGCTCTCTGCTGACATCATGAGCACAGTGCTCTCTGCTGACACCTCTGTCCATTTTAAGAACTGCCCAGAGTAAAAGGAAATCCCCAGAGCAAACATATGCTGTTCTGGATAGTTGTTAAAATGGACAGAGAGGTCAGCAGAGAGCACTGTTTTCCTAACAGAGAATAATTTCCTCTGTAGTATTCAGCAGCTAATAAGTACTGGAAGGATTAAGATTTTTAAATAAATTAATTTACAAATCTGTTTAACTTTCTGGCAACAGTTGATAAAAAAAAAAAGAGTTTTCCACCGGAGTACCCCTTTTTTAAGGTTGGTGTCCTTCCAACCTGCAGCTTTCCGGCTGTTGCAGAACTATCATTCCCAGACAGCTGGAGTTGCAGTTTTGTGATAGGTGGAGAGTTGTAAGTTGGTGAACGCTGCGTTGAGGCTGTCAGGGCATGCTGGGAGTTCTAGTTCTGAAACAGCAGTTCCTAAAATGGACAGAGATGTCAGCAGAGAGCACTGTGCTCGTGATGTCAGCAGAGAGCTCTGTGTTTCAAAAAGAAAAAAAATTCCGCTGTAGTATTCAGCAGCTGATAAGTACAGGAAGGATTAAGATTTTTTAATAGAAGTAATTTACAAATCTGTTTAACTTTCCGGCACCAGTTGATTTAAAAAAAAAGGTTTTCACCGGAGTACCCCTTTAAGGATTTAAGGATGGCTGCTGGTTTGGCCTTAAAATGTGAGTGACTGCCGCTGTATACTGCTGAGTGTCGACACAAGAAATAAACACCAGACAAAATGTTGGTATATATCTCCTCAGCATACTGGCTAAGGAGCTGTCCCAAGGAGTTATCTTTATTAAACAGAAGTACATTGGTTTTTACATTTGACAAAAAGGGGAGGTTAGTGAACATGTCAAAATCATCATGTTATATTTTGATTGGTTATTTTAGTATTGCGTCGGTATATATTAGCATATTAAGTAGGGATCGACCGCTTATCGGTTTGGCCGATATTATCGGCCGATAATCATGATTTTCGGCATTATCAGTATCGGCAATTACCTTGCCGATATGCCGATAGTGCCCCGCCCCCCCCCACCGCACCACGACCACCCCCCCACCGACCCGCCGCATCGCGTTGCACCCCCCACCGCACCACCCCGGCCCCATTGCCTCCCCCATCCCCGGTTTTATAATTACTTGTTCCTGGGGCTCGGGGTCAACACTACTTCTGGTTCCAGCTGCGTCCTGCGTTACGCTGTGCGCAATGACGAGTGATGTGACACGACGTGACGTCATCCTGAGGTGCGCACAGTGACAGCTCAGGAGGACGCCACCGGAGCCAGATGTAGAGTGGACCCCGGGAACAGGTAATTATAAAACCGGGGATGGGGGAGGCAATGGAGACGGTGCGGTGGGGGGTGTGACGCGGGGCGGTAGGGGGCGCGGAGAGGTGCGGCGGCGGTGATAGGACTCAGGACCCCCGGACAGGCAGGGGGAGAGAAGCGGATGGCGGCGGCGGTCTATGGCACCGCAAAAGCCGCTGCAGTTCATTGATTTAAAGCGCCCGCTTTAAATCAATGATCTGCAGCGGTGTGTGTGTGGGGGGGGGGTTAAATAGCCGATAATTTATACCGGAATATCGGAATAAGTTATCGGCTATCGGCCCTAAAAAACAGATATCGGTCGATCCCTAATATTAAGCATTCATTTCTTTCTTAGCCTTAGGTCACTTATGTGGCCATCTCCCTATTCTACCAGAAAATTCCGGATGTATCTGTCCTTCTGCACAGTCTATATTTCTTCAAATGTTTTGTCTCTAACTTCTAACTCCTTCTTTATCTTACTTCTTTAGGCCACGTCCCAAGGTCTTCATCTTAGTCACAAGCAAATAGCAAGCTGATATGTCTCGTAAGGAAAATAATGTTTTTCTACAGCATATTAGCATATATATCTATTTTTAAAATATATATATATATATATATATATATATATATATATATAGATCAGTAATCAAAATCATAATGGTCATCCTTATCAATGCCAATAGTCATTGACTACTTAGAGCGAGCACAGAAGGCTCAAAGACGCGTCTACAACAGTACCTCTGGTCTTCTTACCCCCAGGTGTCCCCCTAGCACATGTTTGGAGGTAGGTATAGGAACCCTCAGTGATATTGCAGGGGGTACCATGAGTTGCTCATCAATTTCCCCATGTATTTTATCTACTCTTTTTCACCTCCTGGGGATTGTGAAACACCATTTATTTATACCATTTTTTTTTTTTTTTATTTAAAGTGTACCTGTCGTCAACAAAAACTTTTTATATAATGTAGATAATACCATTATATGTATATTTGTAATAGACATTGGTTAAAAATTGTGTATATTTTTGGGTGAAAACAAATGCTGTCCCTGCAGCTATTGCCTGTGTGTCTGAGGAGTCCAAATACAGGAAGTGAGGGCGGGACAAGCAGGGCTATGGGCAGACTCTTGGCTTGTCAATCATCCTGATGTATGAGCCAGGAGCATGTTAAAGAGCAGTGATCTCCAACCTGCCGACCTCCAGATGTTGCAAAACTACAACTCCCAGCATGCCCGGACAGCCAACGGCTGTCCGGGCATGCTGGGAGTTGTAGTTTTGCAACATCTGGAGGTCCGCAGGTTGGAGACCGCTGTTATAGAGCCTCAGTGCACACTGTCCTGTTTTTTCTTAGTGCCCTGCTTGTCCACCCTCACTTCCTGTATTTGGTCTCCTCACACGGACACGCAGACAATAGCTGCAGGGACAAAAATATACCCATTTTTTAACCAATGTATATTAAGGCTGCGTTCACATCACGTTTTTGCCATACTGTTTTCAATCCGATTTTCTAAAGAAAACCGTATGGCAAAAAAACGGATGGAACAGTATGGGAAAAAGTAAACCGTATGCGTTTTTAAACAGTATAGTGTTTTTAAAAGTTCATACAGTTCCGTCCGTTTTTATTTAAAAAAAACAAAAAACATATGTTTTTGATAATTTTGTCCATTTTTAATGGGAGGGCTTTAGGATGCAAATGCGCATGTGCAAAGTAAAAAACGTATACGGTTTCCCGTATGGAACCGTATACATGTGCGTTTCCCATTGACGTCCATGAAAAAAAAAAAACATATACGGTTGAAGTACGGTTTTTAAACCGGAGTCAAAACCGTGGTTGACCACGGACGGAGCTGTATGAACTTTTAAAAACAGTATACAGTTTAAAAACACATACGGTTTACGGCTGGGTTCACACTATGTTTTTGCCATACTGTTTTCAATCAGTTCTTCTAAAGAAAACCGTATGGCAAAAAAAACTGGATGGAACAGTATGGAAAAAAGTAAACCGTATGCGTTTTTAAACAGTATGCTGTTTTTAAAAGTGCATACAGTTCCGTCAGTTTTTATAGAAAAAAAAACCATACGTTTTTGAAAATGTTGTCCATTTTTAATGGGAGGGGTCTTGGGTGGGGACTTTAGGATTCAAATGTGCATGTGCAAAGTAAAAACGTATACATTTTTCCCGTATGGAACCGTATACATGTGCGTTTCCCATTGACGTCCATGTTAAAACCACGGTTTTGACTCCGGTTTAAAAACCGTACTGCAACCGCATACGTTTTTTTAAGGCTGGGTTCACACTACGTTTTTCAACTACGGTTCCCGCATACGTTTTCTATAAAAAAACGTATGGGGAAAAAACGGATGGAACAGTATGGGGAAAAAGTAAACCGTATGGGTTTTTAAACAGTATACTGTTTTTAAAAGTGCATACAGTTCCGTCAGTTTTTGTAGAAAAATAACCCATACGTTTTTGAAAATTTTGTCCATTTTTTAGGGGAGGGGTCTTGGGTGGGGACTTTAGGATTCAAATGCGCATGTGCAAAGTAAAAACGTGTACGTTTCTCCCGTATGGAACCGTATACATGAGCGTTTCCCATTGACGTCCATGTTAAAAAAAACGTATGCGGTTGCAGTACGGTTTTTAAACCGGAGACAAAATCGTGGTCAACCACAGTTTTGACTCCGGTTTAAAAACCGTAGTGCAACCGCATACGTTTTTTTTAACGTGGACGTCAATGGGAAACGCACATGTATACGGTTCCATACGGGAAAAATGTATACGTTCTTACTTTGCACATGCGCATTTGAATCCTAAAGTCCCCACCCAAGACCCCTCCCATTAAAAATGGAAAAAAATTTCTAAAACTTATGGGTTTTTTTTCTATAAAAACTGACGGAACTGTATGCACTTTTAAAAACAGTATACTGTTTAAAAACGCATACGGTTTACTTTTTTCCATACTGTTTTTTCCGGGGTTTTTTGCCATACGGTTTTCTTTAGAAAAACGGATTGAAAACAGTATGGCAAAAACGTGATGTGAACCCAACATATGATGGTATTATCTACATTATATAAAAAGTTTTTGTTGAAGAAAAGTGCACCTTAAACAGTGTGAGATCCCTGTGCTGCGGGGTCCCTGAAGGATCCTGGGATACCTCTAACTAGAGCACCTCAGTCCTTACTGGACTTCAGTCTTACCAGTAAGTACACATAGGGGGAAATTATTGTTGTCTTTTATGGGCACCCCTAATGCTTGTACCCCAGCGGCTGGGTCACATGGTTCGGGGGTTACCACATGGCTCACATTATCGACTGTAACATTTTCATTGTATATTACATTTCCTCTACACTATAGGTCCAAAATTGGGGAAAGTCTCTTCCCAGTATCACAGAGTCCATCAGTGACTTGACCTCCCCTACGAGCTTCACCACAAGAAGACTCCAAGGTGACCACAGTGGGGGGGGGGGGGGGTACCCTCTGGTTTCCAAGACCCCAACACTATGTCCACTGTGTGCCCCCTGATCAGAGAACCATGGATCACACAAGTCCCACAGAGCCAACACAGCGTAACCATGGAGGAATAGATTGGTGGATCATCATTTGCTTAAAGGGGTACTCCGTAAGAAAATAATTGTTTTCAAATCAACTGGTGCCAGAAAGTTATATAGATTTATAAATTCCTTCTATGTAAAAAATCTTAAAGGAGAACTCCAGAATATAAAAATTGTCCCCCATACTACCGGCAGTAAAAAAAATAAAGATGTACATACCTTCCTCCGCTCCCCCGGGGCCTCCGGTAACCGGCTCCGGCCTCCGCCGTGATCCTCTACCTGGTTGCCGGTGGTCGGAGAGTCATACTGTGCTCAGCCAATCACCAGCCGCAGTGAAGTCCCGGCTCGGCCGGCGATAGGCTGAGCGGCAGTGTGACGTTTTCGGCCCCGGCAGCAGGTGCCGGTGTAGTGAAGGATTTTGTGTCCTGAAGCGTTCTCACACTGCCGCTCAGCCTATCGCCGGCCGAGCCGGGACTTCACTGTGGCTGGTGATTGGCTGAGCGCAGTATGACTCTCCGACCACCGGCAACAAGGAAGAGGATCGTGGCGGAGACCGGAGCCGGTTACCAGAGGCCCAGGGGGAGCGGAGGAAGATATGTACATCTTTATTTTTTTTTCTGCCGGCAGTATAGAGGTCAATTTTTATATTCTGGAGTTCTCCTTTAACCTTCCAGTACCTATCAGCTGCTGTATGCCCCTGAGGAAGTTGTGTAGTTCTTTTCTGTCGGACCACAGTGCTGTCTGCTGACACCTCTGTCCATGTCAGGAACTGTCCAGAGCAGGGACAAACCCCCATAGCAAACCTCTCCTTCTCTGGACAGTTCCTGACAAGGACAGAGGTGTCAGCAGAGAGCACTGTGGTCAGACTGGAAAGTACTACACAACTTCCTATGGAGCATACAGCAGCTGATAAGTACTGAAAGGGTTAAGATTTTTAAATAGAAGTGATTTACAAATCTGTATAACTTTCTGGCACCAGTTGATTTGACATTTTTTTCCTCCTGAGTACCCCTTTAATAATGTCCTCCGTGGCAATTGCTTGGTTCTACAACTTACTAGATAACTTAAAGGGGTATTCCAGGAAAAAACTTTTTTTATATATATATATCAACTGGCCCCAGAAAGTTAAACAGATTTGTAAATTACTTCTATTAAAAAATCTTAATCCTTTCAGTACTTATGAGCTTCTGAAGTTAAGGTTGTTCTTTTCTGTCTAAGTGCTCTCTGATGACACGTGTCTCGGGAAATGCCCAGTTTAGAAGCAAATCCCCATAGCAAACCTCTTCTAAACTGGGCGGTTCCCGAGACATGTGTCATCAGAGAGCACTTAGACAGAAAAGAACAACCTAAACTTCAGAAGCTCATAAGTACTGAAAGGATTAAGATTTTTTAATAGAAGTAATTTACAAATCTGTTTAACTTTCTGGAGCCAGTTGATATATAAAAAAAGTTTTTTCCTGGAATACCCCTTTAACCCTGGGCATAAAACACAACAGAACCTGCTTGTCCAGCACTGACTAAACACTTTCATCTGATCCTCACTATACAACTCTCACCTGAGGGTCAGGATTTTCTTACCCTCTCTACCTTACTAACTTCCAGCTGTCTTCAGCACCTATGCTGATCTGGGCTCAGCTGAACACCTGGTGTGGCCCAGGACACGGAATGAAAGGCTCCACTGCCAATCCTGTCTTTTATTCCATGAAAATCCAGGTCCGATAACAGGACTTACCAGAAGTCTCGAGCATGCTAAGTCTTGCCAGAGATATAACTCTCTTCTAGATTTCACATATATCACCCAGCTTTGCCTGGATGGGATATGCACTTCCTGAAACCTGGTATCCATCTTTGTATATACCCAGGTTACTCCAGCTCGCTCCATAGCATTGTGTATTCTTCTTGCAGTGCATGCTGGGTGATGACTTCAGCTTCTATCATCCATCAGGTTTATTGCAGTGTTAATGTTCGGAGCTTTTACCTTTTCATCTTTACCGATGTAACTGGAAGATTAATGGCGTCGGCAGCAGAATAAATGCACACTAGCTGTACAGACTGAAGCGCAGTCGCAGCGCCCCCCACCCCCCCTACTCCAGGGTCCCCTAGGAGGGAGTGTGGGGCCCATCAGATTCTGTTGTATTATCTGTCCGTGTCTAAATCAGTGGTCTTCAAACTGTGGCCCTCCAGCTGTTGCAAAACTACAACTCCCAGCATGCTGGGAATTGTAGTTTTGCAACATCTGGAGGGCCAGAGTTTGAAGACCACTGGTCTAAATCTATCAATTCTCAGAGAGGTAAATCTCCTTCTCTGCTGGCAGCGCCATCTTCATCCCAGCTGGCACACTCTAGTCACCTGCCATTTTCTTGTTATAAATAAGCTCCCTATCACTATATATATATACATTTGGGGGCCCTTCTTTGTAGGTATGAAGTTTAACAAACATTCCCCCTTCTGTAGATGACGTCTGCCACACATGACAGTACAGGGGTCCCTCAAGTTACAATATTAATTGGTTCCAGGAGGACATTGTATGGAACCTGGTAACTCAATGGAAACCTGGTAATTGGTTCTGAAACTACCAAAATGTCATCAAAAATAGGAAAAGGGGAGGATTAAAGAAAAATAAGTAGATAACTAATAGAAATAAAGCAAATCCTTACATATAAAAGTAAGAAAGAGCTGCTGGGAGCTGTATATAAAGCAAATCCTTACATATAAAAGTAAGAAAGAGTTGCTGGGAGCTGTATATAAAGCAAATCCTTACATATAAAAGTAAGAAAGAGCTGCTGGGAGCTGTATATAAAGCAATTCCTTACATATGAAAGTAAGAAAGAGCTGCTGGGAGCTGTATATAAAGCAAATCCTTACATATAAAAGTAAGAAAGAGTTGCTGGGAGCTGTATATAAAGCAATTCCTTACATATGAAAGTAAGAAAGAGCTGCTGGGAGCTGTATATAAAGCAAATCCTTACATATAAAAGTAAGAAAGAGCTGCTGGGAGCTGTATATAAAGCAAATCCATACATATAAAAGTAAGAAAGAGCTACTGGGAGCTGTATATAAAGCAAATCCTTACATATAAAAGTAAGAAAGAGCTGCTGGGAGCTGTATATAAAGCAAATCCATACATATAAAAGTAAGAAAGAGCTACTGGGAGCTGTATATAAAGCAAATCCTTACATATAAAAGTAAGAAAGAGCTGCTGGGAGCTGTATATAAAGCAAATCCTTACATATAAAAGTAAGAAAGAGCTGCTGGGAGCTGTATATAAAGCAAATCCTTACATATAAAAGTAAGAAAGAGCTGCTGGGAGTTGTATATAAAGCAAGTCCTTACATATAAAAGTAAGAAAGAGCTACTGGGAGCTGTATATAAAGCAACTCGTTACATATAAAAGTAAGAAAGAGCTGCTGGGAGCTGTATATAAAGCAAATCCATACATATAAAAGTAAGAAAGAGCTACTGGGAGCTGTATATAAAGCAAATCCTTACATATAAAAGTAAGAAAGAGCTGCTGGGAGCTGTATATAAAGCAAATCCTTACATATAAAAGTAAGAAAGAGCTGCTGGGAGTTGTATATAAAGCAAGACCTTACATATAAAAGTAAGAAAGAGCTACTGGGAGCTGTATATAAAGCAAATCCTTACATATAAAAGTAAGAAAGAGCAGCTGGGAGCTGTATATCACTGTCTATGTCAGTGTTTCCTAACCAGGGTGCTTCCAGCTGTTGCAAAACTATAACTCCCAGCATGCCCGGACAGCCGTTGGCTGTCCGGGCATGCTGGGAGTTGTAGCTTTGCAACAGCTGGAGGCACCCTGGTTGGAAAACAATGGTTTATGTAGAGGACAGGAGCTTATAGGGTCCTATATAGTACACACAGTGTCCCAAATGGAGCCGCCCTTACTTGGTGTCCAAAGGAGCAGCTAATCCTGGCACAGGTAAGGAGTAGTACAGAACTTGTAGTTCCTCCCTGTACTGTAGGGGGCGCTACCAGACACCAGTCAGTGCATGCACTTCAGTAATACAGGGGTTTTACCAGTAAAATGCCCATTCTGATTGGTCGGTTCTTTCAGCCATTGACATGTTTCACAGATCTGGACTGTCCGTAGCATTGTATGTTGAGTCTGGTTTCAAGTTACAATGGTCCAGAAAAGACCATTGTATGTTGAAACTATTGTATGTTGAGGCCATTGTAAATTGAGGGATCAGTGTATTGTATTTGCCTTTGCAGCAGCTGCCTGACACTGAGCGCCTTTACCCCATCACTATTATTAGGCAGGGTGAATTTGTGATATGTTTGAGGCTCTTCAGGCCCCAGATATTATTTGATCACTGGTCGTCGTCTTCTCGCCATCTGGATTGATATTGTCTTCCTGTTCTATTCATAGCAGGGCTGGACTGGCCGTCAGGCACGCCGGGCATTTGCCCGATGGGCTGGACCATCCGTGGGCCGGCCCGTCCACCATCCCTTTTTCTAAGTGGCAGCCGCAGTCACTGCCTCAAGTGCTCTTAAAATGGCGACCGTCACCTGCAGCTCTTACAGCAGCGACCACCGGCTGACGCTTTAAGAGCCGCGGCTGGTGGTCGCTTCTTTAATAGCCGTGCCGCACCGGCATGTCTTCTTACTCATGTTCCTGACGTCAACCATGGAGGAGTGGGCAGGAGCCGCCGCCTATGGTAATCTGGGGTGAAGGGGTGAGGATGACAGAGGGGTCTGGGGGGGATAGGGATCCTGAGGGGTCTGGAGGAGGAGGACAGAGGGGTCTGGGGGAGGATGACAGAGGGGTCTGGGGGGGATAGAGATCCTGAGGGGTCTGGAGGAGGATGACAGAGGGGTCTGGGGGGGATAGGGATCCTGAGGGGTCTGGAGGAGGAGGACAGAGGGGTCTGGGGGAGGAGGACAGAGGGGTCTGGGGGGGGGATAGGGATCCTGAGGGGTCTGGAGGAGGAGGACAGAGGGGTCTGGGGGGGATAGGGATCCTGAGGGGTCTGGAGGAGGATGACAGAGGGGTCTGGGGGAGATAGGGATCCTGAGGGGTCTGGAGAAGGAGGACAGAGGGGTCTGGGGGAGATAGGGATCCTGAGGGGTCTGGGGGAGGAGGACAGAGGGGTCTGGGGGGGATAGGGATCCTGAGGGGTCTGGGGGAGGATGACAGAGGGGTCTGGGGGAGATAGGGATCCTGAGGGGTCTGGGGGAGGATGACAGAGGGGTCTGGGGGGGGGATAGGGATCCTGAGGGGTCTGGAGGAGGAGGACAGAGGGGTCTGGGGGAGATAGGGATCCTGAGGGGTCTGGGGGAGGATGACAGAGGGGTCTGGTGGAGATAGGGATCTTGAGGGGTCTGGAGGAGGAGGACAGAGGGGTCTGGGGGGGGGATAGGGATCCTGAGGGGTCTGGGGAGGATGACAGAGGGGTCTGGGGGGGATAGGGATCCTGAGGGGTCTGGAGGAGGAGGACAGAGGGGTCTGGGGGGATAGGGATCCTGAGGGGTCTGGAGGAGGAGGACAGAGGGGTCTGGGGGGGGGATAGGGATCCTGAGGGGTCTGGGGAGGATGACAGAGGGGTCTGGGGGGGATAGGGGTCCTGAGGGGTCTGGAGGAGGAGGACAGAGGGGTCTGGGGGAGATAGGGATCCTGAGGGGTCTGGGGGAGGAGGACAGAGGGGTCTGGGGGAGATAGGGATCCTGAGGGGTCTGGGGGAGGAGGACAGAGGGGTCTGGGGGGATAGGGATCCTGAGGGGTCTGGGGGAGGAGGACAGAGGGGTCTGGGGGGGGGATAGGGATCCTGAGGGGTCTGGAGGAGGATGACAGAGGGGTCTGGGGGAGATAGGGATCCTGAGGGGTCTGGAGGAGGAGGACAGAGGGGTCTGGGGGGGGGGGGGGGTAGGGATCCTGAGGGGTCTGGAGGAGGAGGACAGAGGAGTCTGGGGGGGATAGGGATCCTGAGGGGTCTGGAGGAGGAGGACAGAGGGGTCTGGGGGGGGATAGGGATCCTGAGGGGTCTGGGGGGGATAGGGATCCTGAGGGGTCTGGAGGAGCAGGACAGTGGGGTTTGGGGGGGATAGGGATCCTGAGGGGTCTGGAGGAGGAGGACAGAGGAGTCTGGGGGGGATAGGGATCCTGAGGGGTCTGGAGGAGGAGGACAGAGGGGTCTGGGGGGGGATAGGGATCCTGAGGGGTCTGGAGGAGGAGGACAGAGGGGTCTGGGGGGGAACAAAGGGGTCTGAGGGACACAGAGGAGTCTGTGGGGCATAAGGGTGTAGAGGAGGGCAGGAGTGTCTGGAGGAGGAGGACATAGGAGTCTAAGGGGGCATAGAGGTCTGGGGGACACAGGAATGTGGGGGCATAGGGTACTGAAGGAGAACAGGGGTGTCTGGAGGAGGACAGAGGGGTCTGCAGGAGGACATAGAGAAGTCTGAGGGGGCATAGAAGTTTAGAGGAGGACATAGGGGTCTGGAGGAGAACAGTGCAGGGTGTCAGGATTGTTTTCAGGACTCTAATGATTGTTGGCATCATACAGATCCAATCCTGTCCGGGCGTCAGTGTCTGAAGAAGAAAGAAATCCTGGTGCCCGGAGAAGACGAAATACAGAGAAGACGTCACCTGTGAGTTATTATACATTGTATAGACTGGAGGTGATACTGTATCTAATCTGTATTATTATACATTGTATAGACCGTCCTATCACTGCTCTTATTACTAATAGGTGATACTGTATCTAATCTGTATTATTATACATTGTATAGACCGTCCTATCACTGCTCTTATTACTAATAGGTGATACTGTATCTAATCTGTATTATTATACATTGTATAGACCGTCCTATCACTGCTCTTATTACTAATAGGTGATACTGTATCTAATCTGTATTATTATACATTGTATAGACCGTCCTATCACTGCTCTTATTACTAATAGGTGATACTGTATCTAATCTGTATTATTATACATTGTATAGACTGGAGGTGATACTGTATCTAATCTGTATTATTATACATTGTATAGACCGTCCTATCACTGCTCTTATTACTAATAGGTGATACTGTATCTGCAGCTGTTACAAAACTACAACTCCCATAATGTCTCATTCTCCAAACATGATGAGAGTTTTAGCTTCGAGCCGCTTGTACTGAGGTTATCGGTCGGGGTCCCAGCAGTCAGACCCCCACATAACAATAGGCTGTTCAGTCTAAAATGCGCGGGCCTGGTCCCAGTCCGGCCCTGACTCCCAGCGTTGCTCCTCTATAGTGTTCTAGGTTTATTCTCATTTACCCTAATCTGCGGCTGTTGTCTGAATGTCCTCGTCCGTGACATCTTTACTAAGATAACACGTCCTGGATCTGACTGAACTAATCGTATGAAATCCTTTCCTCTTTACATAGTTGAATGCGCTGACAACAAAATCACACAAAAATTATCAATGGAAATGAAATGTATGAACCCCTGGAGGTCTGGATATGGAGTCGCACTCAAAATCAGTGGAAAACCCCACTACAGGCTGATCCAACTTTATGTAATGTCCTTAATACAAGTCCCAATGAGGCTCAGTAGTGTGTGTGGCCTCCACGTGCCCGTATGACCTCCCTACAACGCCTGGGCATGATCCTGATGAGGTGGAGGATGGTCTCCTGAGGGATGTCCTCTCAGACCTGGACTAAAGCATCCGCCAACTCCTGGACAGTCTGTGGTGGATGGAGCGAGACGTCCCAGATGTGCTCAATCGGATTCAGGGGAACGGGCGGCCAGTCCATAGCATCAATGCCTTCCTCTTGTAGGAACTGCTGACACACTCCAGCCACATGAGGTCTAGCATTGTCTTGTATTAGGAGGAACCCAACCGCACCAGCATATGGTCTCACAAGGGGTCTGAGGATCTCATCTCGGTACCTAATGGCAGTCAGGCTACCTCTGGCAAGCACATGGAGGGCTGTGCGGCCCCCAAAGAAATGCCACCCCACACCATTACTGACCCACCGCCAAACCGGTCATGCTGGAGAATGTTGCAGGCAGCAGAACGTTCTCCACGGCGTCTCCAGACTCTGTCACATCTGTCACATGTGCTCAGTGTGAACCTGCTTTCATCTGTGAGGAGCACAGGGCGCCAGTGGAGAATCTGCCAATCTTGGTGTTCTCTGGCAAATGCCAAACGTCCTGCATGGTGTTGGGCTGTAAGCACAACCCCCACCTGTGGACGTCGGGCCCTCACACCACGCTCATGGAGTCTCTTTCTGACCGTTTGAGTGGACACATGCACATTTGTGTCCTGCTGGAGGTCATTTTGCAGGGCTCTGTCAGTGCTCCTCCTGCTCCTCCTTGCACACAGGTGGAGGTAGCGGTCCTGCTGCTGGGTTGTTGCCTCCTACGGCCTCCTCCACGTCTCCTGATGTACTGGCCTGTCTCCTGGTAGGGCCTCCATGCTCTGGACACTATGCTGACAGACACAGCAAACCTTCTTGCCACAGCTCGCATTGATGTGCCATCCTGGATGAGCTGCACTACCTGAGCCACTTGTGTGGGTTGTAGACTCCGTCTCATGCTACCCCTAGAGTGAAAGCACCGCCAGCATTCAAAAGTGACCAAAACATCAGCCAGGAAGCATAGGAACTGAGAAGTGGTCTGTGGTCACCACCTGCAGAACCACTCCTTTATTGGGGGTGTCTTGCTAATTGCCTATAATTTCCACCTGTTGTCTGTTCCATGTGAATTGATTGTCAATCAGTGTTCTTCCTGAGTGGACAGTGGGATCTCACACAAGTGTCAGTGACTTGGAATTACATTGTGTTGTTTAAGTGTTCCCTTTATTTATTTTTAGCATTGGATGATGTGGCTGTATAGTGGATGATGCGGCTGTATAGTGTATGATGCGGCTGTATAGTGGATGATGCGGCTGTATAGTGGATGATGCGGCTGTATAGTGGATGATGCGGCTGTATAGTGGATGATGCGGCTGTATAGTGGATGATGCGGCTGTATAGTGGATGATGCGGCTGTATAGTGGATGATGCGACTGTATAGTGTATGATGCGGCTGTATAGTGTATGATGTGACTGTATAGTGGATGATGCGGCTGTATAGTGTATGATGCGGCTGTATAGTGGATGATGCGGCTGTATAGTGGATGATGCGGCTGTATAGTGTATGATGCGGCTGTATAGTGTATGATGCGACTGTATAGTGGATGATGCGGCTGTATAGTGGATGATGCGACTGTATAGTGTATGATGCGGCTGTATAGTGTATGATGTGACTGTATAGTGGATGATGCGGCTGTATAGTGTATGATGCGGCTGTATAGTGGATGATGCGGCTGTATAGTGGATGATGCGGCTGTATAGTGGATGATGCGGCTGTATAGTGGATGATGCGGCTGTATAGTGGATGATGCGGCTGTATAGTGTATGATGCGGCTGTATAGTGGATGATGTGACTGTATAGTGGATGATGCGGCTGTATAGTGGATGATGTGACTGTATAGTGTATGATGCGGCTGTATAGTGTATGATGTGACTGTATAGTGGATGATGCGGCTGTATAGTGTATGATGCGGCTGTATAGTGGATGATGTGGCTGTATAGTGTATGATGCGGCTGTATAGTGGATGATGTGGCTGTATAGTGTATGATGTGACTGTATAGTGTATGATGTGACTGTATAGTGTATGATGTGGCTGTATAGTGTATGATGCGGCTGTATAGTGTATGATGCGGCTGTATAGTGGATGATGCGACTGTATAGTGTATGATGCGACTGTATAGTGTATGATGCGGCTGTATAGTGGATGATGCGGCTGTATAGTGTATGATGCGGCTGTATAGTGTATGATGTGACTGTATAGTGGATGATGCGGCTGTATAGTGTATGATGCGGCTGTATAGTGTATGATGCGGCTGTATAGTGTATGATGCGACTGTATAGTGTAGTGTATGATGCGGCTGTATAGTGGATGATGCGGCTGTATAGTGGATGATGCGGCTGTATAGTGGATGATGCGACTGTATAGTGGATGATGCGGCTGTATAGTGTATGATGCGACTGTATAGTGTATGATGCGACTGTATAGTGGATGATGCGACTGTATAGTGGATGATGCGGCTGTATAGTGGATGATGAGGCTGTATAGTGGATGATGCGGCTTTATAGTGGATGATGCGACTGTATAGTGGATGATGCGGCTGTATAGTGGATGATGCGGCTGTATAGTGGATGATGCGGCTGTATAGTGGATGATGCGGCTGTATAGTGGATGATGCGGCTGTATAGTGGATGATGCGGCTGTATAGTGGATGATGCGGCTGTATAGTGGATGATGCGGCTGTATAGTGGATGATGCGGCTGTATAGTGGATGATGCGGCTGTATAGTGGATGATGCGGCTGTATAGTGGATGATGCGGCTGTATAGTGGATGATGCGGCTGTATAGTGGATGATGCGGCTGTATAGTGGATGATGCGGCTGTATAGTGGATGATGCGGCTGTATAGTGGATGATGCGGCTGTATAGTGGATGATGCGGCTGTATAGTGGATGATGCGGCTGTATAGTGGATGATGCGGCTGTATAGTGGATGATGCGGCTGTATAGTGGATGATGCGGCTGTATAGTGGATGATGCGGCTGTATAGTGGATGATGCGGCTGTATAGTGGATGATGCGGCTGTATAGTGGATGATGCGGCTGTATAGTGGATGATGCGGCTGTATAGTGGATGATGCGGCTGTATAGTGGATGATGCGGCTGTATAGTGGATGATGCGGCTGTATAGTGGATGATGCGGCTGTATAGTGGATGATGCGGCTGTATAGTGGATGATGCGGCTGTATAGTGGATGATGCGGCTGTTTAGTGGATGATGCGGCTGTATAGTGGATGATGCGGCTGTATAGTGGATGATGCGGCTGTATAGTGGATGATGCGGCTGTATAGTGTATGATGCGACTGTATAGTGTATGATGCGGCTGTATAGTGGATGATGCGGCTGTATAGTGGATGATGCGGCTGTATAGTGTATGATGCGGCTGTATAGTGGATGATGCGGCTGTATAGTGGATGATGCGGCTGTATAGTGGATGATGCGGCTGTATAGTGGATGATGCGGCTGTATAGTGGATGATGCGGCTGTATAGTGGATGATGCGGCTGTATAGTGGATGATGCGGCTGTATAGTGGATGATGCGGCTGTATAGTGGATGATGCGGCTGTATAGTGGATGATGCGGCTGTATAGTGGATGATGCGGCTGTATAGTGGATGATGCGGCTGTATAGTGGATGATGCGGCTGTATAGTGGATGATGCGGCTGTATAGTGGATGATGCGGCTGTATAGTGGATGATGCGGCTGTATAGTGGATGATGTGAATGTATAGTGGATGATGCGGCTGTATAGTGTATGATGCGGCTGTATAGTGTATGATGCGACTGTATAGTGGATGATGCGGCTGTATAGTGTATGATGCGGCTGTATAGTGGATGATGCGGCTGTATAGTGGATGATGCGGCTGTATAGTGGATGATGCGGCTGTATAGTGGATGATGCGGCTGTATAGTGGATGATGCGGCTGTATAGTGGATGATGCGGCTGTATAGTGGATGATGCGGCTGTATAGTGGATGATGCGGCTGTATAGTGGATGATGCGGCTGTATAGTGGATGATGCGGCTGTATAGTGGATGATGCGACTGTATAGTGGATGATGCGACTGTATAGTGGATGATGCGACTGTATAGTGTATGATGCGGCTGTATAGTGGATGATGCGGCTGTATAGTGGATGATGCGGCTGTATAGTGGATGATGCGGCTGTATAGTGGATGATGCGGCTGTATAGTGGATGATGCGGCTGTATAGTGGATGATGCGGCTGTATAGTGGATGATGCGGCTGTATAGTGTATGATGCGGCTGTATAGTGGATGATGCGGCTGTATAGTGGATGATGCGGCTGTATAGTGGATGATGCGGCTGTATAGTGGATGATGCGGCTGTATAGTGGATGATGCGGCTGTATAGTGGATGATGCGGCTGTATAGTGGATGATGCGGCTGTATAGTGGATGATGCGGCTGTATAGTGGATGATGCGGCTGTATAGTGGATGATGCGGCTGTATAGTGGATGATGCGGCTGTATAGTGGATGATGCGACTGTATAGTGGATGATGCGGCTGTATAGTGGATGATGCGGCTGTATAGTGGATGATGCGGCTGTATAGTGGATGATGCGGCTGTATAGTGGATGATGCGGCTGTATAGTGTATGATGCGACTGTATAGTGGATGATGCGGCTGTATAGTGGATGATGCGGCTGTATAGTGGATGATGCGGCTGTATAGTGGATGATGCGGCTGTATAGTGGATGATGCGGCTGTATAGTGGATGATGCGGCTGTATAGTGGATGATGCGGCTGTATAGTGGATGATGCGGCTGTATAGTGGATGATGCGGCTG
Source organism: Hyla sarda (assembly GCF_029499605.1). NCBI lineage: Eukaryota > Metazoa > Chordata > Amphibia > Anura > Hylidae > Hyla > Hyla sarda. The sequence goes on from NC_079196.1 coordinate 225,503,290, forward strand.
TATAGTGGATGATGCGGCTGTATAGTGGATGATGCGGCTGTACAGTGTATGATGCGGCTGTACAGTGTATGATGCGGCTGTACAGTGTATGATGCGGCTGTATAGTGGATGATGCGACTGTATAGTGGATGATGCGGCTGTATAGTGGATGATGCGGCTGTATAGTGGATGATGCGGCTGTATAGTGGATGATGCGGCTGTATAGTGGATGATGCGGCTGTATAGTGGATGATGCGGCTGTATAGTGGATGATGCGGCTGTATAGTGGATGATGCGGCTGTATAGTGGATGATGCGGCTGTATAGTGGATGATGCGGCTGTATAGTGGATGATGCGGCTGTATAGTGGATGATGCGGCTGTATAGTGGATGATGCGGCTGTATAGTGGATGATGCGGCTGTATAGTGGATGATGCGGCTGTATAGTGGATGATGCGGCTGTATAGTGGATGATGCGGCTGTATAGTGGATGATGCGGCTGTATAGTGGATGATGCGGCTGTATAGTGGATGATGCGGCTGTATAGTGGATGATGCGGCTGTATAGTGGATGATGCGGCTGTATAGTGGATGATGCGGCTGTATAGTGGATGATGCGGCTGTATAGTGGATGATGCGGCTGTATAGTGGATGATGCGGCTGTATAGTGGATGATGCGGCTGTATAGTGGATGATGCGGCTGTATAGTGGATGATGCGGCTGTATAGTGGATGATGCGGCTGTATAGTGGATGATGCGGCTGTATAGTGGATGATGCGGCTGTTTAGTGGATGATGCGGCTGTATAGTGGATGATGCGGCTGTATAGTGGATGATGCGGCTGTATAGTGGATGATGCGGCTGTATAGTGGATGATGCGGCTGTATAGTGGATGATGCGACTGTATAGTGTATGATGCGGCTGTATAGTGGATGATGCGGCTGTATAGTGGATGATGCGGCTGTATAGTGTATGATGCGGCTGTATAGTGTATGATGCGGCTGTATAGTGGATGATGCGGCTGTATAGTGGATGATGCGGCTGTATAGTGGATGATGCGGCTGTATAGTGGATGATGCGGCTGTATAGTGTATGATGCGGCTGTATAGTGTATGATGCGGCTGTATAGTGTATGATGCGGCTGTATAGTGGATGATGCGGCTGTATAGTGGATGATGCGGCTGTATAGTGGATGATGCGGCTGTATAGTGGATGATGCGGCTGTATAGTGGATGATGCGGCTGTATAGTGGATGATGCGGCTGTATAGTGGATGATGCGGCTGTATAGTGGATGATGTGAATGTATAGTGGATGATGCGACTGTATAGTGGATGATGCGGCTGTATAGTGGATGATGCGACTGTATAGTGGATGATGCGGCTGTATAGTGTATGATGCGGCTGTATAGTGGATGATGCGGCTGTATAGTGGATGATGCGGCTGTATAGTGGATGATGCGGCTGTATAGTGGATGATGCGGCTGTATAGTGGATGATGCGGCTGTATAGTGGATGATGCGGCTGTATAGTGGATGATGCGGCTGTATAGTGGATGATGCGGCTGTATAGTGGATGATGCGGCTGTATAGTGTATGATGCGGCTGTATAGTGGATGATGCGGCTGTATAGTGGATGATGCGGCTGTATAGTGGATGATGCGGCTGTATAGTGGATGATGCGGCTGTATAGTGGATGATGCGGCTGTATAGTGGATGATGCGGCTGTATAGTGGATGATGCGACTGTATAGTGGATGATGCGACTGTATAGTGGATGATGCGACTGTATAGTGTATGATGCGGCTGTATAGTGGATGATGCGGCTGTATAGTGGATGATGCGGCTGTATAGTGGATGATGCGGCTGTATAGTGTATGATGCGGCTGTATAGTGGATGATGCGGCTGTATAGTGGATGATGCGGCTGTATAGTGGATGATGCGGCTGTATAGTGTATGATGTGGCTGTATAGTGGATGATGTGGCTGTATAGTGGATGATGCGGCTGTATAGTGTATGATGCGGCTGTATAGTGGATGATGCGGCTGTATAGTGGATGATGCGGCTGTATAGTGGATGATGCGGCTGTATAGTGGATGATGCGGCTGTATAGTGGATGATGCGGCTGTATAGTGGATGATGCGGCTGTATAGTGGATGATGCGGCTGTATAGTGGATGATGCGGCTGTATAGTGGATGATGCGGCTGTATAGTGGATGATGCGGCTGTATAGTGGATGATGCGGCTGTATAGTGGATGATGCGGCTGTATAGTGGATGATGCGGCTGTATAGTGGATGATGCGGCTGTATAGTGTATGATGCGGCTGTATAGTGTATGATGCGACTGTATAGTGGATGATGCGGCTGTATAGTGGATGATGCGGCTGTATAGTGGATGATGCGGCTGTATAGTGGATGATGCGGCTGTATAGTGGATGATGCGGCTGTATAGTGGATGATGCGGCTGTATAGTGGATGATGCGGCTGTATAGTGGATGATGCGGCTGTATAGTGGATGATGCGGCTGTATAGTGGATGATGCGGCTGTATAGTGGATGATGCGGCTGTATAGTGGATGATGCGGCTGTACAGTGTATGATGCGGCTGTACAGTGTATGATGCGGCTGTACAGTGTATGATGCGGCTGTACAGTGGATGATGCGACTGTATAGTGGATGATGCGGCTGTATAGTGGATGATGCGGCTGTATAGTGGATGATGCGGCTGTATAGTGGATGATGCGGCTGTATAGTGGATGATGCGGCTGTATAGTGGATGATGCGGCTGTATAGTGGATGATGCGGCTGTATAGTGGATGATGCGGCTGTATAGTGGATGATGCGGCTGTATAGTGGATGATGCGGCTGTATAGTGGATGATGCGGCTGTATAGTGGATGATGCGGCTGTATAGTGGATGATGCGGCTGTATAGTGTATGATGTGACTGTATAGTGGATGATGCGGCTGTATAGTGGATGATGCGGCTGTATAGTGGATGATGCGACTGTATAGTGTATGATGTGACTGTATAGTGTATGATGAGGCTGTATAGTGGATGATGCGGCTGTATAGTGGATGATGCGGCTGTATAGTGTATGATGTGGCTGTATAGTGTATGATGCGACTGTATAGTGTATGATGTGGCTGTATAGTGTATGATGAGGCTGTATAGTGGATGATGCGGCTGTATAGTGGATGATGCGGCTGTATAGTGGATGATGCGGCTGTATAGTGTATGATGCGGCTGTATAGTGTATGATGTGGCTGTATAGTGTATGATGTGGCTGTATAGTGTATGATGAGGCTGTATAGTGGATGATGCGGCTGTATAGTGTATGATGCGGCTGTATAGTGGATGATGCGGCTGTATAGTGTATGATGCGGCTGTATAGTGTATGATGCGGCTGTATAGTGTATGATGTGACTGTATAGTGGATGATGCGGCTGTATAGTGGATGATGCGGCTGTATAGTGGATGATGCGGCTGTATAGTGGATGATGCGGCTGTATAGTGTATGATGCGGCTGTATAGTGGATGATGCGGCTGTATAGTGTATGATGCGGCTGTATAGTGTATGATGTGACTGTATAGTGTATGATGCGGCTGTATAGTGTATGATGCGACTGTATAGTGTATGATGCGGCTGTATAGTGTATGATGCGGCTGTATAGTGGATGTATATGGGGATGGAGTGACGGGTCACCGGTCCGGAACAAGGATTAGTGATGTCACAGTACAGATGTTGTGATGTCATCTGCTCGATTAACAGAACCTGTGTGGTTATAGCTGACTCTGCTGGGCTACATCAGTCTATCTATTTATCTATCAATTTATCTATCTCATATCTATCTATGTATCTATCTATCTCATATCTATCTATCTATCAATCTCATATCTATCTATCTATCTCATATCTATCTATCTATCAATCTCATATCTATCTATCTCATTTCTATCTATTTCATATCTATCTATCTCATATCTATCTATCTCATATCTATATATTTCATATCTATCTATCTATCTCACATCTATCTATCTATCTCACATCTATCTATCTATCTCATATCTATCTATCTCATATCTATCTATCTCATTTCTATCTATTTCATATCTATCTATCTCATATCTATCTATCTCATATCTATCTATCTCATATCTATCTCATATCTATCTATCTATCTCATATCTATCTATCTCATATCTATCTATCTATCTCATTTCTATCTATTTCATATCTATCTATCTCATATCTATCTATCTATCTATCTCATATCTATCTATCTCATATCTATCATATCGATCTATCTCATATCTATCTATCTATCTCATATCTATCTATCTCATATCTCTCATATCTATCTATCTCATATCTATCTATCTCATATCTATCTATCTCATATCTATCTATCTATCTCACATCTATCTATCTATCTCACATCTATCTATCTATCTCATATCTATCTATCTATCTATCTATCTCATTTCTATCTATTTCATATCTATCTATCTCATATCTATCTATCTCATATCTATCTCATATCTATCTATCTCATATCTATCTATCTCATATCTATCTTATATCTATCTATCTATCTCATATCTATCTATCTCATATCTATCTATCTATCTCATTTCTATCTATTTCATATCTATCTATCTCATATCTATCTATCTATCTCATATCTATCTATCTATCTCATTTCTATCTATTTCATATCTATCTATCTCATATCTATCTATCTATCTCATATCTATCTATCTCATATCTATCTATCTCATATCTATCTGTCTCATATCTATCTATCTCATATCTCTGATATCTATCTATCTCATATCTATCTATCTATCTATCTATCTCATATCTATCTATCTCATATCTATCTATCTCATATCTATATATTTCATATCTATCTATCTATCTCACATCTATCTATCTATCTCACATCTATCTATCTATCTCATATCTATCTATCTCATATCTATCTATCTCATATCTATCTATCTATCTATCTATCTCATTTCTATCTATTTCATATCTATCTATCTCATATCTATCTATCTCATATCTATCTCATATCTATCTATCTCATATCTATCTTATATCTATCTATCTATCTATCTCATATCTATCTATCTCATATCTATCTATCTCATATCTATCTATCTATCTCATTTCTATCTATTTCATATCTATCTATCTCATATCTATCTATCTATCTCATATCTATCTATCTCATTTCTATCTATTTCATATCTATCTATCTCATATCTATCTATCTCATATCTATCTATCTCATATCTCTCATATCTATCTATCTCATATCTATCTATCTCATATCTATCTATCTCATTTCTATCTATTTCATATCTATCTATCTCATATCTCTCATATCTATCTATCTATCTCATATCTATCTATCTATTTCATATCTATCTCATATCTATCTATCTCATTTCTATCTATTTCATATCTATCTATCTCATATCTATCTATCTCATATCTATCTATCTCATATCTATCTATCTCATATCCATCTATCTGTCCTGTATATACTCATGGGCTCCGATCAGTATCAGGCCCCTCTACCACACCCCATGTATAATGTCTTTGTGGCCCTCGGCCCCCTGTGGCCCCTGTATATGGCGGTGGCTCTCCTCCCTCTATACTGAGCTCTTCTTTCCTTACAGACTCGTCTCCTCCATCCAAGCTGTCTTGGCCTCCACCGCCGGATACATAGTGGCCTCGTCCTGTAGATACGATGTCATCGAGGACCGGTAAGTGTCACCAGCCGGGAACATGTGGCGGGTGCCGGGGGGGGTGGGTGTGGAGGGTGCCGGCTGTCAGAGAACGGCGCTGCTCATAGGCCGCCCAGGAGCCAGGGAACATAAGGAGCCATTAATTATGTATATAATCTGATGTACCCTGCGGAGGAGAGGCGTGCGCTCACAAAGTCACAGCTCTGTGTCTGGGGAAGCATGGTGTCACCGAGCCGGCAGCGCGCTCTCATTGTGTGACACTGGCGCCTGATCCGCCGCAGCCACAGATATAGCAGAGCTGAGTCACCAGCGCGACGCCAGAAACTGACGAGATACGGGGAGGGGGGGGGCGACCAGCTGACAGCGATACACGGACCCTCTGAGGGGCGACTACTGTGGCCATTAACAATATTTTGGGGTACGGTATGCAGCACCCGAATCCTACTTTCACGAAACTACAACTCCCAGCATGCCCGGACAGCCAACGGCTGTCCGGGCATGCTGGGAGTTGTAGTTTCGCAACAGCCGGCCTCCAGTGCTCTACACCCTACATAACCTCAGTCGAGGTCATTCCTCTGCGCCATTCCAATCTCTACAAAAAACACACCTATGGAATGACGTAACGTCACCGAGAGTTGTTCCGAAATTTTTTTCAGAGGGGGGGGGGGGGGGGGTCCAAATCTGTCCATTTGCCACCCAGGCGTCGATACTATGATGTTCTAAACTTAACAAACCTGCCCCAAGCCGCGCTGTCCCAGACTATTGTGCGCTGTCCCAGACTATTGTCAGCCCCCACTTTCCTCTCCTACTGTGGCGTTACGAACGGGATTGGCTCCATTGCAGCACATAGGGCGCCACCTGGTGTCAGGACCTGCACCCAACCAATAAAATAAAAAAAATAATGATAGGAGAATTTGCTAAAATGTTATTACTTCTGCATAACCAGAGAAAATCTTTTTTTTTTTGTATTTTTTTTTTTTTTTTCGGAATACGCAGTCAGGTGAAGAGGGCGCCACCTGGTGTTGGAACCAGCACCCAGCTGGAAAAAAAAAAAAACTTAAATGTGAAAATTTGCTAAAATTTTATTTTATCCAGCATTTTTTTTTTTGGGATGTGCATTAAGACCGATAGCAGGCGACTGTAGAGGGTGCCACCTGGTGTCAGAACCTGCGTCTAGCTGGAAAAAAAATAGGTTTGAAAATAAGCAAAAACGTGTTTTTTTTTTAATTTTTTTTTCATTTTTTTTTTTCAGAATTTGTATAGCATATTCTCAAGCCAAAAAAATTAGGTTAGCAAATTTACTAAAATGTTATTTATTTCTTTTTTCATATATGTTTTTTTTAAATTTTTTTGTTTTTCGGAATTCCCAATGAGAACGACACCAAGTGACATTTTTTTAGCATATTCTCAAACCCAAAAAATTAGGTTTGAGAATTTTATTTTTATTATTTTATTTTATTTTTTTTTCAGAATTCCCAGTAAGAACGACACCAAGTGAAATTTTTATAGCATATTCTCAAGCCCAAAAAATTAGGTTTGCAAATTTACTAAAATTTTATTTATTTATTTTGTCATATATGTTTTTTGGGTTTTTTCCAGAATTCCCAATAAGACTGACACCAAGTGAAATTTTTTAGCATATTCTCGAACACAAAAAATTAGGTTTGCAAATTTGCTAAAAATTTTTTTATTTATTTTTTCATATTTCTTTTCTTTTTTTCTTTTCTTTCGGAATTCCCAGTAAGAACGACACTAAGCGAATTTTTTTTTAGCATATTCTCAAACCCGAACAATTATTTTATTTGCATTATTATAATATTATTATATTTGCAATACCAGCGAGGAATTCTTTTTTGTATAACTTTTCGGAATTTGAAGTAGGAACATATAACTGTAGAGGTCAGCGCAAAATTTAGCAGATTCACTGATAGTAAAATATACAGAGCGAGTGACCCCCTTAAACTGGACGTATCCTGTTAAACGGCTATACAGCGTCCATTGGAGACGTAATGGTTAACCATAGGTCACATGGCTCAAGGTTAACTCCTCCTGCCCTGTAATCTGCGTTATTTGTAAGAATTAATGAGTTTAAAAGAGATTACTACCCTCCCCAACCTCAACCTATCCCCCCCCCCTACGTAGTCCAGCCCTGGCAGATGGAGATTAAGTCAGACTATGGGAAGGGGGATTAACCCGTCCGGACATCTGTCTAATTGGCGCAGTTATTTGGGTGTCACCTCACGTAGTCACTTCATACAGGAGGAGGAGTCACAGGACCGAGACTGAGGGGTGGATGAGAGCACTGCCTGAGGTGGGAAGGGTGCGATAGTCTGCAGATAATAAATTATTTATAATCACCTCTATCTTCCGTAGACATTGGTTGGCTGCCACCTACACACGCTTTGCCGTCCCATACTTCATATACGACATCTATGCCATGTACCTCTGCTACTGGCACAAGCACAAGTTGAAGGGTCACCCAGGAGGCTGGGCACTCACCAAGGCCTACCTGCGTAAGGAGTTTCTGATGGTCCTGCACCATGTCTTCATGGTGGCCGTCTGCTTCCCTGTGTCTGTGGTGAGTAGTAGTTACAGCCCAATACTATATACATATTATCAATAAATAAAGATATATATATATATATATATATATATATATACACTATAATACTGACCCCTATATACAAAAATATAACTACTATACTACTGACCCCTATATACAAAAATATAACTACTATACTACTGCTCCTATATACAAGAATATAACTACTATACTACTGCTCCTATATACAAGAATATAACTACTATAATACTGCTCCTATATACAAGAATATAACTACTTTAATACTGCTCCTATATACAAGAATATAACTACTATAATACTGCCACTATATACAAGAATATAACTACTATAATACTGTCTCCTATATACAAGAATATAACTACTATAATACTGTCTCCTATATACAAGAATATAACTACTATAAAACTGCTCCTATATACAAGAATATAACTACTATAATACTGCTCCTATATACAAGAATATAACTACTATAATACTGCTCCTATATACAAGAATATAACTGCTATAATACTGCTCCTATATACAAGAATAAAACTACTATAATACTGCCTCCTATATACAAGAATACAACTACTATAATACTGCCTCCTATATACAAGAATACAACTACTATAATACTGCTCCTATATACAAGAATATAACTACTATAATACTGCTCCTATATACAAGAATATTACTACTATAATACTGTTCCTATATACAAGAATACAACTACTATAATACTGCTCCTATATACAAGAATACAACTACTATAATACTGCCTCCTATATACAAGAATATAACTACTATAATACTGCTCCTATATACAAGAATATAACTACTATAATACTGCCTCCTATATACAAGAATATAACTACTATAATACTGCTCCTATATACAAGAATATAACTACTATAATACTGCTCCTATATACAAGAATATAACTACTATAATACTGCCTCCTATATACAAGAATATAACTACTATAATACTGCCTCCTATATACAAGAATATAACTACTATAATACTGTTCCTATATACAAGAATATAACTACTATAATATTGCCTCCTATATACAAGAATATAACTACTATAATACTGCTCCTATATACAAGAATATAACTACTATAATACTGCTCCTATATACAAGAATATATCTACTATAATACTGCTCCTATATACAAGAATATAACTACTATAATACTGCCTCCTATATACAAGAATATAACTACTATAATACTGCTCCTATATACAAGAATATAACTACTATAATACTGCCCCTATATACAAGAATATATCTACTATAATACTGCCTCCTATATACAAGAATATAACTACTATAATACTGCCTCCTATATACAAGAATATAACTACTATAATACTGCTCCTATATACAAGAATATAACTACTATAATACTGCTCCTATATACAGGTATATAACTACTATAATACTGCTCCTATATACAGGTATATAACTACTATAATACTGCTCCTATATACAAGAATATAACTACTATAATACTGCTCCTATATACAAGAATATAACTACTATAATACTGCCTCCTATATACAATAATATAACTACTATAATACTGCTCCTATATACAATAATATAACTACTATAATACTGCTCCTATATACAATAATATAACTACTATAATACTGCCTCCTATATACAAGAATATAACTACTATAATACTGCCTCCTATATACAAGAATATAACTACTATAATACTGCTCCTATATACAAGAATATAACTACTATAATACTGCTCCTATATACAAGAATATAACTACTATAATACTGCTCCTATATACAAGAATATAACTACTATAATACTGCCTCCTATATACAAGAATATAACTACTATAATACTGCTCCTATATACAAGAATATAACTACTATAATACTGCTCCTATATACAAGAATATAATACTATAATACTGCTCCTATATACAAGAATATATCTACTATAATACTGCTCCTATATACAAGAATATAACTACTATAATACTGCTCCTATATACAAGAATATAATACTATAATACTGCTCCTATATACAAGAATATAACTACTATAATACTGCTCCTATATACAAGAATATAACTACTATAATACTGTTGTATATAGACTTTATGATGTAACTTAAGCTTTTCCTCTATTTCAGCTGTGGAGAGAAGGGAAGGGGGGACTTCTTTTTGGGGTGCATGCTGATGGCGGAGCTCAGTACCCCATTTGTTTGTCTGGGGAAAGTCCTCATCCAGGTGAGTACAGTACAGGGTGTTGGATGGCGCCATATGACAAGAGGGCTGTATACTTTGCAGCCTGTCCCCCTATATCAGTGGTCTCAAACTGTGGCCCTCCTGATGTTGCAAAACTTCAACTCCCAGCATGCCCGGACAGCCAACGGCTGTCCGGGCATGCTGGGAGTTGAAGTTTTGCAAAAGGGAAGCCTTGATTTACCTTTCATGATCAGTGTGGAAGCCTTGATTTACCTTTCATGATTGTCTGGAAGAGGCAGACAAGTGTTTGGCTGTCCAGACATGCTGGGAGTTGAAGTTTTGCAACATCTGGAGGGCCACAGTTTGAGACGACTGCCCTATTTGGTTGATAAGTGACCTGATCTCTGTTAACCCCTTCCCACCCCCCCTTTCTCTCTCCGCCATCTTGCAGTATAAGAAGCAGGACACCCTTCTGCACCGGGTCAATGGCGTCATCATGCTTGTGACTTTTTTCTGCTGCCGCCTCCTGCTCTTCCCCTACATGTACTGGGTCTACGGGCAGCGGGTCGGACTGCCCCTCTACAGGGTCCCCTTCAACCTCTCCCCGGAGTACAACATTGGCGCGGCCATCCTCATGGCGCCTCAGGTCTACTGGTTTTACCTAATCTGCCGAAGAGCTTACAGTCTGTTCCAGCAGTCTAGGATGAGCCAGCGACCCGGCAATGGACATGGCCCCCCAGCCAAAGACCAAGACTGCTCGCAGTGACCCCCCCCCACCACCACCCCCCCATAGATGCTCCCACCCGACTGGCTCCAGAAAAGCTCATCCCCCGATTCCGTGTGTGACCGCTGCGGCATAATAGACTGTGCCTTGCTGGATGCATATAGGGCACGGTGTCACCCACTGCTGTAGGGGGGTCACAGGAGGTCTCTAGGGCGCTCTAGAGAGGAGAGGGTTAAATTAGGAAGACATCTTGACCCCTCTCTGAAGGATCCCACCCACAGCGTGACAGTATTAACGGATTCTGCTACACATTTACCCTCTGCAGTACTCCTGGCGGCCACCGGTGTCGCTGTCACTCCCCCACAACCGTGCAATATACTCAGTGTCCATCAGGGGTCAGTGTTATTGTGCAGTTACACGGCATGTTAGACGTTTCTGTGTCATCCGACGCACATGGAACCCATATACGTCCCCCTTTAAGGCGCATCCTGTAGTACCAACAGTGACCACTTGGGGGGAGGGGCGGGATGGGGGTATAAGCTTTGTGTTATGAAAAAACCCCAATGATGGGGGGGAATATTATGCTCCAGTAACGCACAACAAAAAACTGGCTGAACTATCAAAAAAAACGCGCTCCCTACCGCCCCCCATCTGTAGTTGTGTGGGTGAGGGGGTCAATGCTTTCCGCATCCCTCCCTGTAGATATATGGGAGAGTACTGGGCAGCAGCATGTTAGGGGTTAAGTCTAACTGCCCGCAACAATTAGGGAATGGCTGCATTGAAATAATAAGCTAAAAAAAAAAAAAATACCAAAAAAAAAAAAAAAAATGACAAAAAAAAAATTA